>NC_073273.2:46077500-46377500 GCF_029289425.2 Pan paniscus | reverse complement strand
AGGACACACCCACCAGTACCATGTCATGCTACAAATACAATAAGACACACCCACCTGGTCCCATTTCCATGACAACACCCAGATGTTACCGCTCCTTTCCATGGCGATGACCCAATGACCCAGAAGGGGGCATATTTTTTTCTAGAAATTACTGCAAAACCTGACCCTTAATTTGCATGTAATTGGAAGCATTGATAAACATGATTGTGGAACTGCCTCTGAGCTGCTACTCTGGACTCAGTGCCCATGGGTAAGCCTGCTCTGCAAAGACCAGCACCTCTGCTGCTGCTGTGAACTGCCACTTCATAACAGTTGGTGGGACTGTCAATTAGTTCAACCACCGTGGAAGACAGTGTGGCAATTCCTCAAGGATCTAGAACCAGAAATACCATTTGACCCAGCAATCCCATGACTGGGTACACACCCAAAGGATTATAAATCATTCCACTATAAACACACATGCATGCGTATCTTTATTGCGGCACTGTTAACAATAGCAAAGACTTGGAACCAACCCAAATGTCCATCAGTGATATACTGGATAAAGAAAACGTGGCACATAGACACCATGGAATACTATGCAGCCATCAAAAAGAATGAGTTTATGTCCTTTGCAGGGACATGGATGAAGCTAGAAACCATCATTCTCAGCAAACTAACATAGGAACAGAAACCAAACACTGCGTGTTCTCACTCATAAGTGGGAGTTGAACAATGAGAACACATGGACACAGGGCAGGGAACATCACACACTGGGGCCTGTCAGGGGATGGGGGGTTAGGGGAGGGATATCATTAGAAGAAATACCTAATGTAGATCATGGGTTGGTGGGTGCAGCAAGCCGCCATGTCATGTGTATGCTTATGTAACAAAACTGCACTTTCTGCCTAGGTACCCCAGAACTTAAAGTATAATAATAATTTAAAAAGTTGGTGTCTAACACCACCAGCTCACTCTTGAGTTATTTTCTAGATGAGACCAAAAACCCTTCCAGGCTAAGCCCCAATTTGCGGCTCACCTGCCCAGTGCCACCTCCAACCTTCACCTTCAATTTCTTCTGTTTCTTCCCTGGGACATGGAATAAATCCACCCTGGACTTTGAGTCCCAGATATAGGGGATGTAGCAAACTTCTCAGGCTCTCATCCACAGTGTGCCCACTCTGCAGCTCCTTTTTCCATGTCCCTAACACTCTTAGCTCTTTCCAGCCTCCAGGTGCTGGACGTGGTGGGTGCCTCTCCCTGTAGTTCCCTCTCCAGCTCATATGTGGCTCTTTCTCTCTCTTCTTCTTCTTCTCCTCCTTCTCCTTCTCCTCCTCCTACTCCTCTTCCTCCTTTTCTTCCTTCTCCTCATCCTTCCCTCCTCCTTCTCATCCTTCTCCTCCTCCTCCTCCTCTTTCTCCTCCTCTTCCTTCTCCTCATCCTTCTCCTCCTCCTTCTCCTCGTCCTTCTCCTTCTCCTCCTCCTTCTCCTCCTTCTCCTCGTCCTTCCCTCCTCCTCCTTCTCATCTTTCTCCTCCTCCTCCTCTTCTTTCTCCTCCTCTTCCTTCTCCTCCTCCTCCTTCTCCTCGTCCTTCTCCTTCTCCTCCTCCTCCTACTCCTCCTCCTCCTTCTCCCCGTCCTTCTCCTTCTCCTCCTCCTCCTTCTCCTTCTCGTCCTTCTCCTTCTCCTCCTCCTCCTACTCCTCCTCCTCCTTCTCCCCGTCCTTCTCCTTCTCCTTCTCCTTCTTCTTGTTTTTTTTTTTTGTTCTTCTTTCTCTCTCCACCCCACCCCTCATCCTTCCACAGTCTGGGGGGCTTAAACAACAATATTTATATTCTCTGTTCTGGAGATCAGAAGTCTGAGGTGAAGGTGTCTCAGGATTGCACTTCCTCTGCAGGCTTTAGGGGAGGATCCTTCCTGCCACTCCCAGGTCCTGGGGGGTCCAGGCGTCCCTGGGCTTGTGGCCGCATCACTCCAGTCTCTGCCTCCATCTCCACGTGACCTTCTCCTCTGTGTCTGTGTCTCCTCTTCTGTCTCTTAGAAGGACATTTACCATTGCATTTAGGGCCCATCCTAATCTGGGATTATCTCATCTCCAGATCCTTAATTACATCTACAAAGAACCTTTTTCCAAATGAGGTCCCATTCCCAGATTCCTGGGCTTAGGACATGGATATATCTTTTGGACGTCACCACCCAACCCATTGCAGTTGTGTTTGGTTCTTTCTTGAGGCTCTAGGGGAGGATCCTTCCTGCCTCTCTCAGCTCCTGGGGCCTCCAGGTGTCCCTGGGTTTGTGGCCACATCACTCCAGTCTCTGCCTCTGTCTCCACGTGGCCTTCTCCTCTGTGTCTGTGTCTCCTCTTCTGTCTCTTAGAAGGACACTTGTCACTGCATTTACAGCCCACCCTAATCCAGGATGATCTCAAGATCCTTAACTAATTACATCTGCAAAGATCCTACTTCCAAATAAGGTCTCATTCACAGGTCTTGGGGGTTTAAATGTGAACCTATCTTTTGGGGCCACCATTCAATCTCTTGGCATTGTACCTGACTCCCCCTGGAAGCTGCAGGGAAGGCTCTTTCCTGCCTCTCTCAGCTCCTGGGGGCTCCAGGTGTCCCTGAGCTTGTGGCCACATCACTCCAGTCTCTGCTTCCGTCTCCACGTGGCCTCAACCTCTATGTCTGTGTCTTCTCTTCTGTCTCTTAGAAGGACACCTGTCATTGCATTTAGGATCCACCCTAATCCAGAATGATGTCATTCTAACTTAACTGCATTGGTAAAGACCGTCTTTCCAAATAAGACGACGTTGCCTAGTTGTAGGGCTTTGGAGTTCAAC
The DNA here is from genome assembly GCF_029289425.2 of Pan paniscus. Taxonomy (NCBI): domain Eukaryota; kingdom Metazoa; phylum Chordata; class Mammalia; order Primates; family Hominidae; genus Pan; species Pan paniscus. The sequence goes on along the minus strand of NC_073273.2, from coordinate 46,374,683 downwards.
ATATTTTTTTTTTTTTTGGAGAGTCCCCTATTCAACCTATAACATTAAATATTATATATTATTCCCCTTCAACCCATAACATCATATATTATATATTATAAATGGTTCTTCTTCTTTCTACATTATCAATATATCATTATCTATTTATATTTTATAAGTGCTTTAGAAAGAAAGAAAATGAATGGGGTTATATGATGAATGAGTCAGCTGTGTTCATCCCTCCTGATGGAAAATGAAGGTGGCCAAAATGCTAAATTGAGAATTCATTTGTCCCCTAAAGATATAGCCTTAGCAAGCCAGCATGAGGCCATTTTCTTGTCTTCCTTTTCCATTCATACGATGATCTATATTCTATTCTCCTTATACACTAACTCTGTGTGATCTTTGCCTAGACAAACTTTCATCAAACGACTAATGAACAGAAAGTTTAAAAAATAGATTAATCACCAAATAATTGCGTTCGGAGTGTGTCCAAGTATAGAAAAATCAGGGCATTCGCAGATAAGAACAGATTTCAATATTTATGAAGTACTTTTTCTATAATTAAGAAGAATTCTGCAAAAGATTTTTATTGTCATTATTCTTTTGAATCTTAATCCATAAATGGTTATCAAATCATTAAAAGAAAAATGTATAACCCCAACGTGAATTATCTTTCCTTTGATGAGCCTGGCAGAATATCAGTCGTTTTAGGTGTTTGGATCACTTTTGAGGATACATAAATGGCATTAGAAGTTTTCAGTTTAATTATAAGTCTGAAAACAGGGGCAGAAAAGAAGAGACACAAACAAAAGAGGAAGACAAAAAGTGGAGTGAGAGACATTGCGACATCCAGATGATGGAGGGGAATGAGGCATTTGTGCATTATTACCTTGGAAGTTCTCTAAAGACAGAATATATTCTGTGTCACAGTGTAAACGGAAAGTGAAATCTTAAGGGTTTGAACACATTGAACCTTTTTTTTGAGATAGAGACTTGCTCTGTCACCCAGGCTGGAGTGCAGTGGCACAATCTCGGCTCGCTGCAAGCTCCGCCTCCCCGGTTCAAGGGATTCTCCTGCCTCAGCCTCCCCAGTAGCTGGGACTACAGGCACATGCCACCACGCCCAGCTAATTTTTGTATTTTTGGTAGAGATGGGGTTTCACCATGTTGGTCAGGCTGGTCTTGGACTCTTGACCTCATGATCCGCCCGCCTCGGCCTCCCAAAGTGCTGAGATTACAGGTCTGAGTCACCACGCCCGGCCTGAACTGACCCTCTCTTAACCAAGGGGACTCCAGAGAAAAACTAGATTCCTGGCTGGGATGGTGAATATTGAGTGTCAACTTGATTGGATTGAAGAATGCAAAGTATTCATCGTGGCTGTGTCTGTGAGGGTCTTGCCAAAGGATATTCACATTGGAGCCAGTGGACTGAGAGAGGCAGACCCACCTTCACTCTGGGTGGGCACCATCCCATCAGCTGCCAGCTGGGCTAGGATGGAAGCAGGCAGAGGATGGCGGGAGGACTAGACTGGCTGAGTCTTCTGGCCTCCATCTTTCTCCCATGCTGGATGCTTCCTGCCTTTGACCATAGACTCCATCACGCTGCATCAGTTTTTAGACTATTGGATGTGCACCACTGGTTTGCCACGGACTCTTGTCACCCAGGCTGGAGTGCAGTGGCACGATCTCGGCTCACTGCAAGCTCCACCTCCCAGGTTCACACCATTCTCCTGCCTCAGCCTCCTGAGTAGCTGGGACTACAGGCACCTGCCACCAAGCACGGCTAATTTTTTGTATTTTTAGTAGAGACGGGGTTTCACCATGTTAGCCAGGATGGTCTCGAAGTCTGCCCTGTTGGCCTCCCTGCTTTTGATGTTTTGGGATGTGGACGGGATTCACCACTGGCTTTCTGGCTTCTCAACTTGCAGACGGCCTGTTATGGGATTTTCACCTTGTGATGGGGTGAGTCAATTCTCCTAATAAAATCCCCTTTATTTTATTTTGAGACGGAGTCTCACTCTGTTGCCAGGCTTGAGTGCAGTGGTGCAATCTCGGCTCACTGCAACCTCCGCCTCCCAGGTTGATGCCATTCTCCTGCCTCAGCCTCCCGAGTAGCTGGGATTACAGGCACCCGCCACCACGCCCGGCTAATTTTTGTATTTTTAGTAGAGACAGGGTTTCACCATGTTAGCCAGGATGGTCTCGATCTCCTGACCTCATGATCTGCCTGCCTCAGCCTCCCAAAGTGCTGGGATTACAGGCATGAGCCATGACACCCGGCCACAAAATTTTTTTAAAAATGAGCAGGGCATGGTGGTGAGTGTCTGTGGTTCCAGCTATAAGGAAAGTTGAGGTGGGAGGATCTCTTGAGCCCAGGAGTTTGAGACCAGCCTAGGCAACATAGCAAGACCCCATCGCTATAAAAAAATTACCCAGGCATGGTGGCATGCACTCGTAGTCCCAGCTACTCAGGCAGTTAAGGCAGGAGGATTGCTTTAGCCCAGGAGTTCCAGACAAGCCTCGGAAACATCACAAGACCTCATGTCTATTTAAAAAATTTAAAAAATGATCCAGGCATGGTAGCACAAGCCTGTAGTTCCAGCTGCTCAGGCAGTTAAGGCAGAAAAAATGCTTGAGCCTTGGAGTGTGAGAGCAGCCTGGAAAACATAGCAAGATCCCATGTCTATAATTTTTTTTTTTTTTTTTTTTTTTTTTTGAGACGGAGTACCGCTCTGTCACTCAGGCTGGAGTGCAGTGGCGCGATCTTGGCTCACTGCAAATTCCGCCTCCCGGGTTCATGCCATTCTCCTGACTCAGCCTCCTGAGTAGCTGGGACTACAGGTGCCCGCCACCACGCCTGGCTAATTTTTTTTTTTGTATAAAAATTTTTTTAAAAACTTCCGGGCATGGTGGCATGCACCTGTAGTTCCAGCTACTTACTCAGTTGAGGCAGAAGGATGACTTAAGCCCAGGAGTTGGAGGCTGCAGTGAGCCAGCCAGGATCATTTCACTGCACTCCAGCCTGGGTGACAGAGCAAGACCCTGAGAAAGAAAGAAAGAAAGAAGGAAGGAAGGAAGGAAGGAAGGAAGGAAGGAAGGAAGGAGGGAAGGAGGGAAGGAAGGAAGGAAGGAAAGGAAGAAAGGAAGAAGGGAAGGGAAGGAAGGAAGGAAGGAAGGAAGGAAGGAAAGAAAGAAAGGAAGAAGGGAAGGGAAGGAAGGAAGGAAGGAAGGAAGGGGAAGGGAAGAGAAGGAGAAGGGAAGGGAAGGAAGGAAGAAAGAAGGAAGGAAGGAGAAAGAAAGAGAAAGGAAGGGAGGGAGGAAGGGAGGGAGGGAGGAAGGAAGGATGGAAGGTGATAAAGACAAAGAAAAGAGAAAGAAAGAATGAAAGAAACAAAGAAAGAAAGAGAAAGAAAGAAAGAAGGAAAGAAAAGAAAAAGAGAGACAAAGAAAGGAGCGGGGGAAGGAACGAAGAAGAGAAAGGAAAAGAAAAAATAAAGAAAGACAGGAAGGAAGGAAGGAAGGGAGAGAGAGAGATAAAGAAAGACAAAGAAAAGAAAGAAAGAGATAGAGAAAGAAAGGAGAGAGGGAAGGAAGGAAGAAAAAAGAAAAGAAAGAAAGAAAAAAGAAAGAGAAAGAAAGAAAAAGAAAGAGAGAGACAAAGAAAGGAGAGAGGGAAGGAAGGAAGAAGAGAAAGGAAAAGAAAAAAAGACAGGAAGGAAGGAGAGAGATAAAGAAAGACATAGAAAAGAAAGAGAAAGAAGAGAGGGAAGGAAGAGAAAAAAGAAAGAAAGAAAGAGAAAGAAAGAGAAAGACAAAGAAAGGAGAGAGGGAAGGAAGGAAGAAGAGAAAGGAAAAGAAAAAAGACAGGAAGGAAGGAGAGAGATAAAGAAAGACATAGAAAAGAAAGAAAGAGAAAGAAGAGAGGGAAGGAACAGAAAAAAGAAAGAAAGAAAGAGAAAGAAAGAAAGAAAAGAGAAAGAAAGAAAAGGAAGGACGGAGAGAAAGAAGAGAAAGAAAAGAAACAAAGAAGAAAGGAGAAAAGAAAAAAGGAATTATGGAAAAGAAAGCAGGGGGAGACATTGGGAAGACAGCCAGAAAGGGCCCTGTCCTTTCCCCGGGCCCTGGGGTCCTGGCCGACCGTGTGATGGCAAATTGATATTGGGCTGCAGCCCCGTCCTTCATGGAAAGTGACTGAGAGATCTGTCAGGACCCGTGTGCGCATTTGATCTGCAGAAAGATTGAATTAGGCAGGGGATTAGAGTGGGGAACATTGCGATGCTTGCCGTTGTGAAAACAAATGTCAGGTAGGCGTTCATTAGGCGGGCTGGGAGCAAGCCAGCTCTGTAGAAAGCATATTTATAGCCCACGAGGACACAGCATTTGACCTTGTCCCTGTGGAAGAAGCGGGGAGGGGGGCGGCGGATCCCAGGAGTTGATGTGTACGGCAGTGGCAATGAGTGGGTTGGGGGCTATTTGTTGAACGTCTCTGTGGGCTGTGGGCTTCTGTCTGCAGGGTTCTTTTGTTCCTGGTGTGTGTGCCATCTCATGCGTGCATATGAACATACATGAATGCACACACACACGCACACACAGTGTGGTTACACATGCGTGGCTGGGAGGTGGCATATGCAGATTTTTTCTTTGCTAGATTGTTACTCCAGCCATGCACAAGCTTTCACATGTGTGCAGTCATGCAAACATGCACACACATGCATGCACACACATGCACACACAGTGTGGATACACATGCATGCCTGCGAGGACTCATATGCAGATTTCTTCTTTGCTAGATTCTTGCTGTGGCCATGCACAAGCTCTCACATGTGTGCACTCATGCAAACATGCACATACATGCATGCACACACAGTGTGCATACACATGCATGCCTGGGAGGAGGCATATGCAGGTTTATTCTTTGCTAGCTTCTTGCAGTGGCCATGCACCAACTCTCACGTGTGTGTGCACTCATGCACACATGCACACTCACACACATATGCACACATGTGCATGCAAAGTGTGATTACACATGCAGTCTTAGGAAGAGGCATATACAGATTTCTTGTCTGCTAGATTCTTGCTCCAGGCATGCACAAGCTCTCATATGTGTGCAGTCATACAAACATACACACACACACATGCACACACAGTGTGCATACACATGCATGCCTGAGAGGAGGCATATGCAGATTTTTCTTTGCTAGATTCTTGCTGTGGCCATGCACAAGCTCTCACGTGTGTGTGCACTCATGCACACATGCACACACACACATCCACACACTGCATGCACGCACAGTGTGGTTACATATGTGTGCCTGGGAGGTGGCATATGCAGATTTTGTCTTTGCTAGATTGTTACTCCAGCCATGCACAAGCTTTCACATGTGTGCAGTCATGCAAACATGCATATACATGCATGCACACACATGCACACACAGTGTGGATACACATGCGTGCCTGGGAGAAGGCATATGCAGATTTATTCTTTGCTAGCTTCTTGCTGTGGCCATGCAGAAGCACTCATGTCTATGTGCACACATGTACACGCACACACATCCACACATGTGCATGCACACACAGTGTGGTTAAACTTTTATGCCTGGGAGTTGGCACAGGCTAATTTTCTCTTTGCTAGATTCTTGCTCTGGCCACGCACAAGCTCTCACGTGTCTGTGCAGTCATGCAAACACACACACACGCAGTGCACAAGCTCTCATGTGTGTGTGCAGCCATGCAAACACACACACACACACATGCAGTGTCTATATGCACGACTGGCTGGGAAGAAATCCAGGTGAAATGCCTCTTTGCTTTGTGGTTCCCCTAAGCTCCATCTTGAGCAGACACCTGACCTCAGTCAAATCCAGGAAAACTGTAAATCGGGTCAATTCTCAAGGGGGATCTTGTTTTTATCCAACTGACAACTACCAGATATGTATTTACTTGTTTGCAAGCATGTTTTAATTAATTAATTTATTTATTTTTCAGACACAGTTTCATTCTATCTCTGCAGTGCCGTGGCATGATCTCAGCTCACTACAGCCTCTGCCTCCCGGGTTCAAGCAATTCTCCTGCCTCAGCCTCTGGAGTAGCTGAGATGACAAGCATGCACCACCACGCCCAGCTAATTTTTGTGTTTTTGGTAGAGACTGGGCTGGTCTTGATCTCCTCACCTCAGGTGATCCACCTGCCTCGGCCTCCCAAAGTGCTGGGATTACAGGCATGAGCCACTGTGCCCGATCTATTTTGAAATTTTTATAGATTTTAGGGGTTTAAGTGCAATTTTGTTGCATGTGTAGATTGCAGAATGGTGAACTCAGAGATTTTAGTGTATCCATCACCCAAATAGTGTATATTGTACCCATTAAATAACTTCTCATCCGTCTGCTTCAGCCTCCCGAGTAGCAGGGATTACAAGTGTGTGCCAGCACACCCGTCTACTTTTTGTATTTTTTTTTTTTAAGAAGAAACAGGGTTTCACCATGTTGGCCAGGCTGGTCTCGGTCTCGAACGCCTGACCTCAGGTGATCTGCCCGCCTCGGCCTCCCAAAGTGCTGGGACGACAGGCATGAGCCCTCGTGCCGTGCTGCAGGTGTCTTTTTGATAGAATGACTTCTTTTCCTTTGGATAGATAACCAGGAGTGGAATTGTTCCATTGAAGGGTAGTTCTGTTTTCGGTTCTTTGAGAAATTTCCAGGTGTGTAAAACAAAAACCTCTGCCATTGCTTCCAGCCTGAGGTTTGGAATGTTTGGGGTGGGCAGGGAGAGAAAAATGGTGGAGAGGCCTCACATTGACCCCAGCCAGCCTGAGGATATCCTACTGCACCTGCCAGGGGCCTTGTGGGACGTCCCTGCTGCTAACAAGCATGCCTCATTTACCATGCAAATGTTCCTTGGGGAATCAGGCCTATCCATCACTCACCCTTCTTCCAGGACCTACCCCTCCCTTCCCTCCCCTCCCCCCACAATGGTCTCCAGTCACAGGAGGTCTTAACACACATCAGCTGTGCTGGGCTGGCAGTGCGGATGTCAGTTTGGTGGGGCCCAAAGTGAAGTGTATCTTAAGGGTTTTCTTTAAGGAAAACAACAACAACAACAACAACAACAAATGTGAAGTCTCTCACAAGATCCATTTTGGTACATTGGACATTGCTGCTCTGTGGGGTCCTGAACTGGTTCATGGAGGAGGGAGGACAGAAGGAAGGAGGGAAGGAAGGGAGGGAGGGAGGGAGGAAGGAAGGAAGGAAGGGAGGGAGGGAAGAAGGGAGGGAGGAAGGAAGGAAGGGAGGGAGGGAGGGAGGAAGGAAGGGAGGAAGGAAGGATGGAAGGAAGGGAGGGAGGGAGGGAAGCAGGCAGGGAAGCAAGGAAGGAAGGAAGGAAGGATGGAAGGAAGGTAGGGAGGGAGGGAAGCAGGCAAGGAAGCAAGGAAGGAAGAAAAAAGGAAGGAAGGGAGGGAGGGAGGGAGGGAAGCAGGCAGGGAAGAAAGGAAGGAAGGGAGGAAGGAAGGGAGGAAGGAAGGAAAAAGAAAGAAAGAAAGAGAGGGAGAAAGGAAAGAAGAAGGGAAGGAAGGAAGAAATGAAGGAAGAAAGGAGAGGAGGAAAGAAGGAAGGGAGGGAGGAAGGAAGAAAGGAGAGACGGAGAAGAAAAAAGGGAGTGAGGAAGAGAGGAGGAAAGGAAGAAAGAAGGGAGGAAAAGAAGGAAGGAGGACAGGAGGAGGGAAAAGTAAGAAAGGAAAGAAAGGAGGAAAAGAAGGAAGAAGAAAGGGAGAGAAGGACAGAAAGAGAGAGAGAGAGAAAGAAAGAAAAAAACACTATCTATCTATCATATGAATGTACGATCTATTAATCATCTCCCTGTCATCTATTTGTCATACATCTACCTATCTCATTTATCTATCATCAGTCATCTACATATCTGTCTTATCTATCTATTCATCTTATCTATGTATCTATTACCATCATGCATCTATATATCTATCTACCTAAGTATGTATCTGTTACCATCATCTATCTATCTATCTATCTATCTATCTATCTATCTATCTATCTATCTATCTACCTATCTATCTATCTATGTATCTATTACCATCATCTATCTATCGATCTATCTATCTATCTATCTATCTGTCTACCTACCTATCTATCATCTTCTATCTACCTAAGTATGTATCTATTACCATCATCTATGTATGTATGTATGTATGTATGTATGTATGTATGTATGTATGTATCTATCTATCTATCTATCTATCTATCTATCTATCTATCTGTCTACCTACCTATCTATCATCTTCTATCTACCTAAGTATGTATCTATTACCATCATGCATCTATATATCTATCTACCTAAGTATGTATCTGTTACCATCATCTATCTATCTATCTATCTATCTATCTATCTATCTATCTATCTATCTACCTACCTATCTATCTACCTATCTATCTATCTATGTATCTAATACCATCATCTATCTATCGATCTATCTATCTATCTATCTGTCTACCTACCTATCTATCATCTTCTATCTACCTAAGTATGTATCTATTACCATCATCTATCTATCTATCTATCTATCTATCTATCTATCTATCTTCTATCTATCTTCTATCTACCTAAGTATGTATCTATTACCATCATCTATCTATATATCTACCTATCTATCTATCTATCTTCTATCTATCTTCTATCTACCTAAGTATGTATCTATTACCATCATCTATCTATCTATCTATCTATCTATCTATCTATCTATCTATCTACCTATCTATCATCTTCTATCTACCTAAGTATGTATCTATTACCATCATCTATCTATGTATCTATCTATCTATCTATCTATCTACCTACCTACCTATCTACCATCTTCTATCTACCTAAGTATGTATCTATTACCATCATCTATCTATCTATCTATCTATCTATCTATCTATCTATCTATCTATCTTCTATCTCCCTAAGTATGTATCTATTACCATCATCTATCTATCTATCTACCTACCTACCTATCTATCATCTTCTATCTACCTAAGTATGTATCTATTACCATCATCTATCTATCTATCTATCTATCTATCTATCTATCTATCTATCTATCTATCTCCATCATCTATCTATCTGTCTATCTATCTATCTATCTACCTACCTATCATCTTATATCTACCTAAGTATGTATCTATTACCATCATCTGTCTATCTATCTATGTATCTATCTATCTATCTATGTATCATCTATCTACCTAAGTATCTATTACCATCACCTATCTTCTATCTATCTATGTATCTCTCTATCTTCTATCTATCTATCTATCTATCTATCTATCTATCTATCTATCTATCTATCTATCATCTATCTATCTATCTAAGTATCACCATCATCTGTGTATCTCTCATCTATTTTATCTATATATCTATCTATCATCTATCATCCATCTATATGTCTATTTTGTATTATGGCACAATACACGTAACATAAGATTTACCTTTTAACAACTTTAAAATGCAAAGTTCAGGGCCACGAAGTCCATTCCCAATGTTGGGTCACCATCACCACTGTCTCATTTCAAAACATTCTCATCATATTGCACTGAATGGAGACACCAGGTGATGCCTGCTTAGTCAGAGAGCAGACGTTTTCTCAGCAAGGGGCTGGGGCTCAGGAGAATGGCGGACAGAGCATGGCCGAGAAGGCTGTCTTCAGCCTCCAGCCCCAGCCCGTCTCTGCCATCTGCATCCCTGAACTATTGAAAGAGGGGTTGACTGATGGTTGGTTGCCTGTCATCTCTCCTCTTTGATCACAGCCCTGCTTCTTGTTCAATCTCCCCCTCTCCCCCACCCCCTGCCAACCATCCAGCCACTGCTCTCTCTCTCTCTCTCTCTCTCTCTGATCCCCACGGCGGATGGAAGACCCCACCCCGCATTTCCAAACACACAGAATATAGTCTCACTCTTCAATGCAACGACGAATCTCTATGACTATTTCTAAATCGTCAGGAGAGGGAATCTGGGTGAGGTTGACTCAGAGATCTAGGATCACAGGGCAGGGGTCAGAGGAAGCCGGCTTCTGTAGGTGAGGAGGGACGGAGAGCTGACAGAGTCCCTGGGAGCCACACAGCGTGAAGTTTCCATTGCAGGAGTGATGACCGCACCAAGAACCTTTCACAACACGGGTCAACCCAAGGCCATCTCAGAGACGCTTTGAATATGCAGCCAGGTTGAGAGCTGTTTTAGGGCAATGTTCAGAGGCAAATCTTCTGCTTCATTCATAAAATAGAATGAACTAAGATTTTTTATTTTTTTCTTTTTGAGATGGAGTCTTGCTCTGTCGCCCAGGCTGGAGTGCAATGGCACGATCTCGACTCACTGCAACTTCCACCTCCCCGGTTCAAGAGATTCTCCTGCCTCAGCCTCCCAAATAGCTGGGATTACAGGCGCCCGCCACCACACCCAGCTAATTTTTGTAGTTTTAGTAGAGACGGGGTTTCATCGTGTTGGTCAGGCTGGTCTCGAACTCCTGACCTCGTGATCCGCCCGCCTTAGCCTCCCAGAGTGCTGGGATTATAGGCATGAGCCACTGTGCTCGTCTGGAACTGAGATTTTAACTGTGGTGTGTGCATGGGGCTGGGGATGGGGAAGTGAAATCAATGCGTGTATCCTCAAATGTCAGCCCCTATATCATCTGGCAGGATGGCGTTGCTATTTCTATCTGTGCCTGAATGAGCGACCTCTATTTGTTTTTCTTTTTTTGACAGAGTTTCACTCTTGTTGCCCAGACTGGAGTGCAGCGGTGCAATCTCGACTCACTGTAACCTCTGCCTCCCGGGTTTAAGCCGTTCTCCTGCCTCAGCCTCCCAAATAACTGGGATTACAGGTGCCTGCCACCACGCCCGGCTAATTTTGTTATTTTTAGTAGAGACGGGGTTTCACCGTGTTGGTCAGGCCGGTCTCGAACTCCTGACCTCGTGATCTGCCCACCTCGGCCTCCCAAAGTGCTGGGATTACAGGCGTGAGCCACTGTGCCCAGATGGCTTTGCTATTCCTATCTGTGCCTGAATAAGCCGCCTCTTTGAGGTCTTCAATGAATGGTTGTTGAATGAAGGAGTGAGTACGTGGCTTGTTCGGCACATTTCAGCCAAGGATGTTCCACGAAGTGTCAACCATTCTTTCAACAATCCATTCATGATCGAGTGAATAAGATGAAATGACATCATGGAATCAATAAGATGAAAAAGCTCAAGAGGAAATAATGAAAGCACAATCATTGTCAGGAAAACAAGGGCATTGGCCGGGCGCGGTGGCTCACGCCTGTCATCCCAGCACTTTGGGAGGCCATGGTGGGTGGATCACCTGACCTCAGGAGTTTGAGACCAGCCTGACCAACATAATGAAACCCCATCTCTACTAAAAATACAGAAATTGGCCAGGCAAGGCAAGGAAAGGAAGGAAGGAAGGAAGAAAGGCCATTGAGATTCCCTAACCTATGAAGAACATTGATCTATTATGGGTTTCTCATGCTGGTGACGGGGTGAAAGTGGCAGATGATTGGTGAACGGATGGATACCTGATTTCTCAGAGTCTTGTTATCGTCTGAGTCCCAGGCTATCCTTCTATAGAGGAAGCTAATAGAAACGGTCTGGCAATGGGCCTGGGGTCATCCGCTGGTGAGTAGCCGAGTCTGGTTCTGACGATGCACGTACCTGGCCCACAGGTGGAGGCAGTTAGGTGATGTCATAGGTAAGCAACAGGCCTTGGGCAGTGCTACCTGGCACTCCACAGCCTGCTAACCACCCCAAATTTTGCAGAAATCCTATAACATAGAAACGTTAAGAAACCTCAGAGGCAACAGGACTTTCATCCCGAAAGGGCAGGTGCATGGTGAGTCCCCCTGTCTCATCAGCTGGGTAAGAACTGGGTGACATTTCTATTTCTACACACAGGCTGACTTAGAGGCTTGAAGGTCCATAGCTAAGATCAGGGTGGGTATGGCAGGTGCATGTTCTCCACGTGATTCCATCTCCTGACTGTGCTTTTTGGTACCTGGAAAGATCGTCTGTCTCTGAAACGACGGTGTGTGTGCTGCGTTGAAGGTGAACACAGCCCACGGTCATCTCTGCTCTTTTGGAAAAGTCACCACACATGTCTACAGATCCTTCCCGGCCAACTCTTTGGCAACTCCAGCAGCTGGGAGTCCATTTTCCTAATTTCTGCTTCTCACCGTAGTTCATAAATCAGAATGCAGATGAGAGACTCATGGTTAATTTTCCGCAGCGAGCCCAGAACGTCGGAGCCCATAAACTGCAGGAAGTCTCGGGCTGTGAATTTCTTGATGCTGACAAGTCAAACAGCTTAGAAATCATAATTATAAGTTACAAGTGGCTTAGGGGTTGTTCTCCGGACATAAAACTAATTTCATGTTTTTATTCATAATGTGTGAGAGAAAAGAGGGGAACGGGCTGGCGTTGGAGGGTGCTCCTGCAGATATCACAAGCTCTGTCTCGAAGCCTTAATGAGATCAGACGGCTTGCTTCCTTCTTTGTTACTGTCTGACTTGCCTTGAGGGGCTTTTGACGACTGTGTGGATGCTGCCCCTGCTTTTTTTCCGAGAGCGTACCTGTGAGGACGTGGCCAACCCAGGGGGACTTCACCAACAGGACACCGCATTTGCCCCCAGCACTGTGGCCTCAACCTATCTCCACGTCCAGATCCAAGCCGTCTCTGTAGGAGTCCCCTGGGCCTACCATAAAAAAAGGACCACAAACTGGGGGGCTTGAAGCAGCAGAAATAAGATTCTCTGCTTGTTCAGGAGGCCAGGAGGCTGGAAGGAAGGGGTCCGTGGGGTTGATTGCTTCTGGAAACTATGATGGCATATTCATTTCATGCCTTTCTCTTTTTTTTGGGGTGGGGGGGACAGAGTCTCTCTCTGTCGCCCTGGCTGGAGTGCAGTGGCACGACCTCGGCTCACTGCAAGCTCGGCCTCCCGGGTTCACGCCATTCTCCTGCCTCAGCCTCTCAAGTAGCTGGGACTACAGGCACCTGCTACTGTGCCCAGCTAACTTTTTGTATTTTTAGTAGAGACAGGGTTTCACCATGCTAGCCAGGATGGTCTCGATCTCCTGACCTCGTGATCTGCCCGCCTCGGCCTCCCAAAGTGCTGGGATGACAGGCGTGGGCCACCGCGCCCGGCCTCATGCCTTTCTCTTATGTTCTGGTGACCCCAGCCATCTTTGGTTTGCAGACGCGTCTTTCCAATCTCTGCCGTCACCTTCATGGTCTTGATAGCTGTGTGTGTTTTTACGAACTCTCTCGTCTGCTTTATGAGAAGCCTAGTCATTAAATTGAAGGTTCACCCTAACCCACTATGACCTCCTAGTCATTTACATCTTAACCCATTTATTCCCAAGGTTGCAAGTTTTTTGAATTTTTGCAATCAGAGCTTGGTGATGACCTTCAGCAGTAGGATATCAATAACTTCCACAAGCCTAGTGTTCCAATAATGGAACACTAGGCATAAATGAGTGTTTACATCTGCAAAGATCTTATTCCCAAGTAAAGTCCCCTTCACAGATACCGCGGTTAGAAATTGAGCATATTGGCTGGGCCCGGTGGCTTGCCCCTGTAATCCCAGCACTTTGGGAGGCTGAGGCGGGCAGATCATGAGGTCAAGAGATCGAGACCATCCTGGCTAACACGGTGAAACCCCATCTCTATCAAAAATACAAAAAGTTACCTGGGTGTGGTGGTGGGTGCCTCTAGTCCCAGCTACTCGGGAGGCTGAGGCAGGAGAATGGCATGAACCCAGGAGGCGGAGCTTGCAGTGAGCCGAGATCCTGTCACTGTACTCCAGCCTGGGCCACAGAGCGAGACTCCATCTGAAAAAAAAAAAAAAAAGGAAATTCAGCATATCTTTTGGGGGGGGAATTGGTGTATTTCTTGGGGGGGGATGGAGCATATCTTTGTTTTCGGTGGGGTGGAGGTCACCATTTAACCTGTTATAACCCCCTGTTGAGTGCCGAGTTTCCAAATGGAAAATGAACTTCCCATTTTCTCCTGCCGTCTCCCCCTTCCTGGTTCTGTCTTGAAGAACTGCCACAGCCAGGGGTGCTTTCATCTCTGTCCACCTCCAGTGCAGCAGAGATTTTTCTTCTTCTTCTTGCAGTTACACAGCAAAAATGGATATTTGGGAAGAGAAACAAAAAGAATGTGAACCAAGGAAGATCGACCATAATTGTCATCTCTGTTCCTGAAACACACAGCCTGTCGGTATAACCCTCCTCTGTCTTGCTGACTTTTATATATTTGTGTGGCACATGTGAAAACATTTCCTCGGGGCTGGGCCCAGCGGCTCATACCTGTAATCCCAGCACTTTGGGAGACTAGAGCCGGAGGATCACCTGAGGTCAGGAGTTCGAGACCAGCCTTGGCAACATGGTGAAACCCCATCTCTACTAAAAATACAAAATTAGCCAGGCGTGGTAGTGCACGCCTGTAATCCTACCTACTTGGGAGGCTGAGGCAGGAGAATCGCTTGAACCCAGGAGGCAGAGGTTGCAGTGAGCTGAGATCGTACCACTGCACTCCAGCCTGGGCAACAAGAGTGAAACTCCATCTCAAAAAATATATATATACACACACACATATATATATATGTATATATGTGTCTATATATGTATATATATGTATATATGTATATGTATGTATATATGTCTATATATGTATATGTGTATATATGTATATATGTATATGTATATATGTATACATGTATATGTATATATGTGGAAATGTATATATATGTATATATGTGTATATATACATATATTAGCCAGGCATAGTGGCACATGCCTGTAGTCCCAGCTACTCAGGAGGTTGAGGTGGGAGGATTGCTTGTATATAGGAGTTCAAGGCTATAATAAGCAATGATAGTGCCACTGCATTCCAGCCTGGGCAACAGAGTGAAATCCCCATCTCTTTAAAAAAAAAAAAAGAAGAAGAAGAAAGGGCGGGTGCAGTGGGTCATGCCAGTACGTTGAGAGGCTGAGGTGGTTGGATCACCAGGTCAGGAGTTCAAGACCAGCCTGGACAACATGGTGAAACCTCATCTCTACTAAAAATACGAAAATTAGCCGGGCACGGTGGCAGGTGCCTGTAATCCTAGCTACTCTGGAGGCTGAGGCAGAAGAATCGCTTGCACCCAGAAGGCAGAGGTTGCAGTGAGCCAAGATCATGCCACTGCACTCCAGCCTGGGTGACAGAGCAAGACTTCATCTCAAAAATAAAATAAAATAAAAAGCACCTGGAGTTTTATGGCACCAGTGCTGGAGTAAAGGAGAGGATGGAGGGTCAGGATGGAAAAGTTCTAGGTACTGAGCTAGAGGAGGAGAGTATCTTCAAGGTTCTTCCTTGAAGACACTTACAGCTACTCGGGAGGCTGAGGCAGGAGAATTGCTTGAACCCGGGAGGCAGAGTTTGCAGTGAGCACTCCAGCCTGAGTGACAGAGCGAGATTCCATCTCAAAAAAAAAAGAAAAAGAAAAATATTTGCTGGATATGAGAATATAACTTTAGGGTATATAATATGAAGGGAATAAGATATGGACTAACCAATACTGCTGATGCCATCTCACCGGTGATGGTATTATGGCAGTTGTGGGAAAATGTCTGTATTAGGAATCAGGGTGTTAGGTCTTGATTTTGTCACAGATTTTTGATATGACATTGAGAAATCATTGGATACAGCCAGCCAGGGAGGCTCACACCTGTCATCCCAGCAGTTTGGGAGAATGAGGGGGGCAGATCACCTGAGGTCAGGGGTTTGAGACCAGCCTGGCTGACATGGCAAAACCCTGTCTCTAGTAAAAATATAAAAAAGCTAGCTGGATGTGGTGGTGGGTGCCTGTAATCCCAGCTACCTGGGAGGCTGAGGTGGGAGAATTGCTTGAATCCAGGAGGCAGAGGTTGTGGTGAGCTGAGATTGCACCATTGCACTCCAGCCTGGGCGACAAGAGGGAAATTCCATCTCAAAAAAAAACAACAACAAAACAAAACGAAAAAAAGAAGAAAAAAAAAATAAAAAAGAAATCATTGGATGTTTGCTCCTTCAAGTGAGGGCATTGGTAATAAACAGGAAAAGATGGGTGAAAACTACAAAGCAATCTTCAATGTACAAAGTGTAATCGTCTTGAACATTTGGGAAAGCCACTTGATCGTATCTACTAAAGTAGATAGGTGAAAACTGCAAAGTGAAATCACCACATTTGCACCAGAATGACTAGAATGAAAATGATACGGTAGTGCACGTTGACAAGGTCAGGGAGCAACTGGAACTCTTCAGTGCTCAAAGTGTAATTGTTGTGAACATTTGGAAAAACCACGTGATCGTATCTACTAAAGTAGATAGGTGAAAACTGCAAAGTGAAATCACCACATTTGCACCAGAATGACTAGAATGAAAACGATACGGTAGTGCACGTTGACAAGGTCAGGGAGCAACTGGAACTCTTCAATGCGCAGGACAAAGTGTAATCAGCATGAACATTTGGGAAAGCCATGTGATTGTATGTACTAAAGTGAGACATAGTCATGGTCTATGCCCTAGCAATTCTGCTTCATGCCTAGCAAAAAAGCATCCACAGGCACACACCCAAAACACGTCTTGCAAGAATGATCATGGTGGTGTATGCATGTTCTCACTCATAAGTGGGAGTTGAACAATGTGAACACATGGACACAGGGAGGGGAACAGCACACACCGGGGCCTGTCGGGTGTGGGGGGCAAGGAGAGGGGAAGCATTAAGACAGATACCTAATGCCTATGGGGCTTAACTCCTAGATGACAGGTTGACAGGTGCAGCAAACCACCATGGCACATGTATACCTGTGTAACAAACCTGCACATTCTGCACGTATATCCAATAACTTAAAGTAAAATTTTAAAAACAAGAACGTTCATGGCAGTATAATTTGTAACAGCCCAAACTGGGACTTTTGTACTTTGGACTCTTCAGAGGAGAATGAGGGCTGTTTTTATCATCTTCACTGCCACTCCCCAAGGACTTCAATCTGGAGTGATGTTCTGGGAAGATTTCAAAGACCTTTGCTCATCAACATCTTTGGGAAACACACAGTGATGGAGATGTGTTGAGACTTCCAACCAGCAGAGAGGCTGGGAGGTACGTAACTCCCAGGGTTGAAGATGAATAATGGTCTCACCTGTGGGAACTGGGTTCTCATGGCCAGTGGCTCCAGGGTTG
This sequence comes from Pan paniscus, assembly GCF_029289425.2. NCBI lineage: Eukaryota > Metazoa > Chordata > Mammalia > Primates > Hominidae > Pan > Pan paniscus. Next base: position 46,357,462 of record NC_073273.2, on the reverse strand, counting down.
AACACTGTTCCAACGGCAGGTTCCCAGTCCGTTCCCACACCTCCATCCCTGGGGTGGCTGCAATGAATGTCCCAGGACATTGAGAATATAGAAAATGACCCAGGTCTAGAAAGAGACAAATAACAAGCCTGGAGCTCTAAATCTGCCCAGAGACCTCTGCAGTTTCATGAGGAACACATTGAGGACTCAGAGGCGCCCTGCGTGTGGGGTGACAGGAGCATGTGCCCCGCGTTTGGGGTGACAGGAGTGTGTGCCCTGCGTTTGGGGTGACAGGAGTGTGTGCCCCGCGTTTGGAGGGACAGCAGCATGCGCCCCACATTTGGGGGGGACAGGAGCATGTGACCCGCATTTGGGGCGACAGGAGCATGTGCCCCTCGTTTGGGGTACATTATGCCCCACTTTTGGGGTGACACGAGCATGCACCCCGCGTTTTGGGGGACAGGAGCATGCGCCCCGCTTTTGGGGGGACAGGAGCATGTGACCTGCATTTGGGGCAACAGGAGCATGTGCCCCACGTTTGGGGCACATTATGCCCCACGTTTGGGGTGACACGAGCATGCGCCCCACGTTTGGGGCGACAGGAGCATGTGCCCCGCATTTGGGGTGACAGGAGTGTGCGCCCCGCGTTTGGGGTGACACGAGCATGCGCCCCGCGTTTGGGGGGTCAGGAGCATGTGCCCCGCGTTTGGGGGGACACGAGTGTGTGCCCCACGTTTGGAGGGACAGGACCACGCGCCCCGCGTCTGGGGAGACAGGAGCATGTGCCCCCCGTTTGGGGCGACAGGAGCATGTGCCCCGCGTTTGGGGCACATTGCACCCCACGTTTGGGGTGACACGAGCATGCGCCCCACGTTTGAGGCGACAAGAGCTTGTGCCCCACGTTTGGGGCGACAGGAGCATGTGCCCCGCATTTGGGGCACATTGCGCCCCACGTTTGGGGTGACACGAGCATGCGCCCCGCGTTTGAGGCGACAAGAGCTTGTGCCCCACTTTTGAGGGGACAGGAGCATGCGCCCCGTGTTTGGGGCGACAGGAGCATGTGCCCCGCGTTTGGGGGGACAGGAGGATGTCTCCCAATGAGTTGCCACATATTCACAACAAAAAGGGGTCTGACGGGTTGCTGGACTTTTCTTTGGAGAGACCCCTAACTTGGGTGCTCTAACCATTCTGGTTTCCCTGTTGTCTGACAGGGCTTCTGTGAACCCTGAAATCGTGAACCATTGAGGAGACGTAAGTCACAGATTTTTCTCTCAGAAGTCTTGCTCTTGTAGGTGGACACGTGGAAAATTGCTAGCTTTAAATTACTTTTGAGCGCTGGCTCTCGCCTGTCATCCCAGCACTTTGGGAAGCCGAGGTGGGTGGATCGTGAGGTCAGGACTTCAAGACCAGCCTGGCCAACATGGTGAAAGCCCGTCTCTACTAAAAATACTAAAATTAGCCCCGCATGGTGGCACGCGCCTGTAGTCCCAGCTACTCGGTGCAGGTTGAGGCAGGAGAATTGCTTGAACCTGGGAAGCAGAGGTTGCAGTGAGCCCAAATCACACCACTGCACTCCAGCCTGGTGACAGAGCAAGACTCCGTCTCAAAAAAAAAATTAAAAATAAAAATAATAAATAAATAAGTTTTGAGATGAAGGCTTATAAAAAAAATAAGCTCAATGAACAAGAACAAGAAAATCAAAACCAAATGGAAGCTTTATGAGAAACTGTCTCATTAAATGGTATCATTTACTGGGTCTTACCCTCTGCCTTACTCATCGCTATGCCTTATTTCTCTAAAGTTCCCTTTTTATTTTTAGATTGATGCTACATGTCTCAGGTTTTCTGAGAGGTTCCCTGGCGTCTGCTGGAGTTGCTGGAGTTCACCTGGCAAAGACCATGCTTCCCAAAGAGGTTCTCAAATGTCAGGTATTAAGCTGACCCCACGGGGGCCGGGCGTGGTGGCTCACACCTGTCATCCCAGCACTTTGGGAGGCCGAGGCGGGTGGATCACGAGGTCAGGAGATTGAGACCATCCTGGCCAACATGGTGAAACCCCGTCTCTACTAAAAATACAAAAAATTAGCCGGGTGTGGTGGTGGGCACCTGTAGTCCCAGCTACTCGGGAGGCTGAGGCAGGAGAATCACTTGAACCCGGGAGGCGGAGGTTGCAGTGAGCTGAGATCTCACCACCGCATTGCAGTCTGGGTGACAGAGCAAGACTCTGTCTCAAAAAATAAATAAATAATAAATAATAAAACAAAGGGCCAGGAGCGGTGGCTCACACCTGTCATCCCAGCACTTTGGGAGGCCAAGGCGGGCAGATCACAAGGTCAGGAGATCGAGACCATCCTGGCTAACACAGTGAAACCCTGTCTCTAATAAAAATACAAAAAATTAGCCGGGTGTGGTGGCGGGCACCTGTAGTCTCAGCTACTCGGGAGGCTGAGGCAGGAGAATCACTTGAACCCAGGAGGCGGAGGGTGCGGTGAGCCGAGATCTCGCCCCTGCACTCCAGCCTGGGTGACAGAGTGAGAGTCTGTCTCAAAAAACAAACAAAAAAAATCTACGTTGTAATTTGTGTGATACACTATATCAAGCCGTTTTCCAATCTCTAGGAAAAAAACAACAGCACACATAGATATACATTTATCCCTTTTGGAAGAAGTAGCATCTGCAGCTCTTTGAAAGACCAGAGAATTTTTACAGTGTGAAGCTATTTAGGTACCTACGACCTGCTGGTGCTCTGCCATATAAAACATCAAACAGAAAATGACAAAGCAACCAAGAAAAGGCTTAACTTTCGGCTGAGAGGACGGACGGTTTTCGTGACTGATTTGGCTTTTGTGTCTACAGCTGAACAGCCGAGGTGGTGTCACCACACTCAAGAGAGAAACCTGTCTAACCAACAAGACAAAGCAGCTAGCTTGGGGTGTTGCAAAGACTTTAAGACTGGGGAGAAAGTTCAAGCAACATTATGTAGCTTGCAAAAGCAATCCAAGAAAATGAAATGAAAAAAACAAAAAATAAAAACAAACAAAAAAAGTAACCTATTGTCTTCTTGGATCTCCAGCCCTATAGTGGGAATGTGTTTCTCCAAAAATCATCTGTTTGTCCGAAAAGGAAAAAAAAATAAAACGATAAAACAACAGCAAACCTCAATACAGAATCTCGTTCTTCTAAGACACAGACTTCACTGTGCTGATGTCTGCCTTTCCTTTAAAGACTGTTCATTGCAGTGGAACGTGGCCCTGCCAGTTTGACCTGCCTAGCAGGACTCCAATCAGAAAAGATAAGAGCATGTTTAATTGATTAGTCAGAGTCCGTACAGCGCTTTGAAGGTGAGGACTGCGATATTATTATAATGATGAAGAGGGAGCTGTGATCTTTGGAGAATTTCTTCTCTCATGTAAGCCTCTTTCTCAATTTGATCTACGCTGCTCAAGTCTACTGCTGGGGTGTACAAATTACTGATCCCGGCCAGCAGTCCTCGGCAAAGCTGCTCAGTAGGAAGCACCTTACATATTCAGGCGTGGGTTGCTGAACCTCGAGGCATGAAACCAAAGACGGGCTACTGAGAGACGGGAGCTGTCTCCAGCTATCCTTCTGGGAAGACAGTCTCAAGATGGCACCTGCCATGCTGGAGGTTGGCCAGGCATCATTCTTTTCTCTGAGACGTGTTGGCTGATTTCTCTTCACGGAAAACACGCCGCCTCCCCGGGGCAGCTCTTGAGGGAAATTCTTCCTGACACCTGTTGGAGCTTGAGCTATCTCCACGGTTTCTCTGAACCTTGACTGTTTCCATCAAACAGGTGTTAAATTATGCCATATTGTCATTGCTTTATCCTCAGATTCCACAACAGATCACAGGTCCTGTAAGGGGGATGACTATGCTGTTTAATGCATAGATTTGTTTTTTCAGAGCAGTTTTGGTTTCAGAGAAAGGGAGGGCAGAAAATAAAGAATTCCCCTATATCCCCTTCATTTTTCTCCCAGCAGTTGCTGCTATTATTAACATCTTGAATTCAGGGAGGACATTTGTTGCGATTGATAAACCCATATTGATTATTATTCACTAAAGGTGATAGTTGACACTGAGGTCACTCTTGGCATTGTACGTAGTTTACACTGAGGTCAGTCTTGGCGTTGTACATCCTATGGGTTTGGACAGGTGTCCAATCTCATGGAACCGCCACTGTGAGATCATACACAGAAGCTTCACGGCCCTAAAAATCATCTGAGAGCCACTTATTTACCTATGCCAACTGTATAGTTTTCTTCTCTGCATCACCAGTAGCACTGTGCCATAATCAATCATGAATCAATCAATCAGTCCTTGATCAATCAGCTTAACATGCTGCTCAGTGTCTGGGGCTCCTCCAGAGCCAGGGTCACCTTCTCAGTCCTGCTCTGTGGCTGGAGGCTGACTTACAGGGTAAGGGTGCGTGGGACTCCTGTGTCCCTGGATTTGGTCTATAGGAAGCCCCAGGAAGATGGCAGGAACAGAGATGCCACCTTCAGTCTGACAATTGGCTCCTCAGGATCACTCCCTACAGGGATGGCAGGAGCTGGCCTCACCCGGCCCTTGAAGGCCATAGTCCTGACAGGTGGCCATCTCCACCCCTAGACTGCTCTCTCTCCAGCTACTGGAAACCCACTCCTCACAGCATAGTCACAAGTCTCCCCAACACTCTGCTCCCACGGATAAGATACTCTAGCCACTGGCAGGGCGCGGTGGCTCAGGTCTGTAATCCCCACACTTTGGGAGGCCGAGGTGGGTGGATCACGAGGTCAGGAGATGGAGACCATCCTGGCTAACACGGTGAAACCCCGTCTCTACTAAAAATACAAAAAAAAATTAGCCGGGCGCGGTGGCAAGCGCCTGTAATCCCAGCTACTCTGGAAGCTGAGGCAGGAGAATGGCCTGAACCTGGGAGGTGGAGCTTGCAGTGAGCCAAGATCGCACCACTGCACTCCAGCCTGGGCGAGAGAGCGAGACTCAGTCTCAAAAAAACAAAAACAAACAAACAAAAAGATACTCTAGACAAATTGACCTCCTTAGCAAGGGGACCAGGGACCGTTTCTGCTCATCCCTGAGTAGTGGTTTCAGTTCCCTGCCAACCTATGGAATTGTCCGGAAAAGCCCATCACCTTTTTCTGCAGGAACCAGGAGCCACCTCACCCACTTGTTCCTACAAAGCCTGCCTTTCATGGCGTCTGATGGTTCATTGTACTAGAATGCAACTTCCCATGCTGCTGCATGCTGTAAAGGGTCCTCTTCCCCCATCTGTGCGTAGACATGAGCAATCAATGTGGTTGTAGCTGTCATGCCTCCAGTGCTACATGCCATGGTCAGCCATCCCTAGCATCCTAGCACGAGAAACCCTTTGTTACCAAAGCAATGGATAGGAGGCTGTCCATCCATTGCTTCCCAAAACCACCCGATCCTTGTAGTAAATTGTGAGGATAAACAGGGCAGTGTTCCATTTTGGACTGCCTCTGTATATTTAAATTATCTTTGACTGGGGACCCACAAGATTATGTAAGAAGAACATGGGAAGCTTCCAGGAAACCTGGATGTATTAGTCAGGGTTCTCTAGAGAGACAGAACTGATAAGATGGATGGATGGATGGATGGATGGATGGATGGATGGATGGATAGATAGATGATAGATAGATAGATAGATAGATAGATAGATAGATAGACAGACAGAGAGATGATGGTAATAGATACATACTTAGGTATATAGAAGATAGATAGATAGATAGATAGATAGATAGATAGATAGATAGATAGATAGATAGATAATGGTAATAGATACATACTTAGGTAGATAGAGGATGAGAGATAGATAGATAGATAGATAGATAGACAGATAGATGATGGTAATAGATACATACTTAGGTAGATAGAAGATAGACAGATACTGGATAGATAGATGAAGTAAAATCACTAGCAGCACTTTTGGGAAAAGGTGTTGTATAAACTGGATCAAAGACTAACTCTGAGCTACACACATATGAAATCTCACCCAGAGGAGACCCCACTGCTCACAAAGACCACAGTCAGGAGCAGGCGAGCTGTATTTTTATGCTAAAATTTACACAAAGGGACGGCCCCAGGCTCTCCCTCCTTTCCAAGCTGTGGTCAGTCACGCCGTCTGGCCGAGGAATCCGGCTTTCACAGGGGGAAGCAAATAATAGGACGGGGAAACCGCAGGGTCCTTGGGCACTCAGAGCTGTCACTCATCACAAATCCATAAAACAATTAGTGTGGAAGTAATGATATTGTTTAACCACTGTATTTTTGATTAATGTATAAATAATTTAACTGAGTATTTCTCGAGTTTTCAGCGTGTCTACCATTATTTACCGGCCCTGTCATGACGGCTGCTGGTGCTCTGCCATATAAAACATCCTCAAGTCCGTCCGAGGAGGCTGGTGGCTTGTTAATGGTCTTAGGGGGAAACGGCATTGCAGCTATTAGCAAGCCGATTAGCATAATCCATTGTGATATATCATCATCCAGAAGTTCATCTGTGCAACTCGATGGGACTGGGGAATGGCTTTGAAGATTTTATGATACAATAACTATCTATTTGATAAGCAATTAAAAAGATATTTTGAGACACGAGGAGTGAAGATAATGGAATGGAGAGCAGGAGGGAGGGATGAGGGTGCCACGCTTCAGGGGAACGCGTTTGCTGATGACGGATGGAGCTTGATTCAGCCTGAGCTGTGGATGTCAGTGGCACGTTTGGCTCCGGGAGCAGCGTGGGGTGGTGACCTGGAAGCTATGGTATTCACGTAGGGCTTTCCGCATGACATCAGGAGGCAGGACGAAGCACCTGTCACTATGCCACAACATCCTACTGCACTCACACCTGCAAATCAAAGTATCTCAGAACCATTCTTGTTTCCATAGTCTTTGCCTTACACTATTCTGTGATACTGGGGGCAACTGTCAGCATCCGGGTGTGGGGACTGATAAGTGTGGATCACAGACTTCTTTTTTTTTTTGAGATGGAGTCTCACTCTGTCACCCAGGCTGGAGTGCAATGGAGCGATCTGGGCTCACTGCAACCTCCGCCTCCCGGGTTCAAGCGATTCTCCTGCCTCAGCCTCCCGAGTAGCTGGGACTACAGGCACCTGCCACCACACGCGGCTAATTTTGTATTTTTAGTAGAGACGGGGTTTCACCATGTTGGTCAGGCTGAACTCGAACTCCTGACCTTGTGATCCACCCGCCTCGGCCTCCCAAAGTGCTGGGATTACAGGTGTGAGCCGCTGTGCCCGGCCCTTTTTTTTTTTTTTTTTTTTTTTTAGATGGAGTCTTGCTCTGTCGCCCAGGCTGGAGTGCAGTGGTGTGATCTCAGCTCACTGCAACCTCCACCTCCTGGGTTCAAGCGATTCTCCTGCCTCAGCCTCCCGAGTAGCTGGGACTACAGGCACCCGCCACCACGCCCGGCTAATTTTGTGTTTTTAGTAGAGACAGGGTTTCATGATACTGGCCAGGCTGGTCTTGAACTCCTGACCTCAAGGGATCCAGCCATCTTGACCTCCCAAAGTGCTGGGATGACAGGTACTACCCACTGCACCCGGCCACAGACTTCTTTCAAAATTGTGGCAAACTGTATAGAACCTAAACGTGGCCACTTGACCATTTCAAGGTGAACAATTAAAGTTGCATAAAATATGTTCACAGCTCACACCTGTCATCCCAGCACTTTGGGAGGCCGAGGCGGGTGGATCACCTGAGGTCAGGATTTCAAGACCAGCCCGGCCAACATGGTGAAGCCCCGTCTCTACTAAAAATACAAACAGCCAGGCGTGGTGGTGGGCGCCTGTCATCCCAGCTACTCAGGAGGCTGAGGCAGGAGAATAGCTCAAACCCGGGAGGCGGAGGTTGCAGTGAGCCGAGATCACACCACTGCACTCCGACCTGGGTGACAGAGTGAGACTCCGTCTCCAAAAGAAAATAAAAAATGAAATAAAATAAAATACATTCACAGAGTTGTGCCATCATCCCCACTGTCTAAAGCCAAAGTTTTTCTTTTTCACCTAAACAGAAACTCTCTATGTATTAAACTATCATCCCTCATACTCCCCGTCCCCCAGCCCCTGGAAATCTCTAATTTTACTTCCTGTCTCTCTGGATCTGCCTATTCAAGTTTGTTTCTACAAATGGAACCCTACGTTATGTGGTTTTTTGTGTGGCTGGCTTATTTCACTGAGAGTGTTTTTCTTTTTCTTTATTTTTTTTTTTATTTGTTTATTTTTTTGAGACGAAGTTTCACTCTTGTTGCCCAGGCTGGAGTGCAGTGGCGTGATCTTGGCTCACCGCAACCTCCGCCTCCCGGGTTCAAGTGATTCTCCTGCCTCAGCCTCCCGAGTAGCTGGGATTACAGGCATGCGCCACCACGCCAAGCTAATTTTGTATTTTTAGTAGAGATGGGGTTTCACCATGTTGATCAGGCTGGTCTCGAACTCCTGACCTCCAGTGATCTGCCCGCCTCAGCCTCCCAAAGTGCTGGGATTATAGGTGTGAGCCACCACGTCCAACCAAGCCTTCTTCTTTTTCATGGCTAAATAATATTTCATAGTACAAATGGAATACAATCTATTTGTTGATTCTTCTGTTGATGGATATTTGGGTTTTTTTTTTAAGCTATTGTGAATAATGCTGTTAGGAACTTTGTGGACAAGTACCTGTTTGAGTCATTTTCCAATTCTTTTTTTTTTTTTTTGAGACAGAGTCTCACTCTATTGCCCAGGCTGGAGTGCAGTGGTGTGATCTCAGCTCACTGCAACCTCCTCCTCTGAGGCTCAATTGATTCTCCTGCCTCAGCCTCCCGAGTAGTTGGGATTACAGGCACCTGCCATCATGCCTGGCTAACTATTATTATTATTATTATTTTTGAGACGGAGTCTCTCTGTGTCTCCCAGGCTGGAATGCAGTGGCGTGATCTCGGCTCACTGCAACCTCCACCTCCTGGGTTCAAGCGATTCTCCTGCCTCAGCCTCCCGAGTAGCTGGGATTACAGGCACCTGCCATCATGCCTGGCTAACTATTATTATTATTATTATTATTATTATTATTATTATTATTATTATTGAGACGGCATCTCTCTGTGTCTCCCAGGCTGGAATGCAGTGGCATGATCTCAGCTCACTGCAACCTCCTCCCCTGAGGTTCAATTGATTCTCCTACCTCAGCCTCCCGAGTAGCTGGGATTACAGGCACCTGCCATCATGCCTGGCTAGCTATTATTATTATTTTTGAGATGGCATCTCTCTGGGTTGCCCAGGCTGGAATGCAGTGGTGTGATCTCGGCTCACTGCAACCTCCACCTCCCGGGTTCAAGTGATTCTCCTGCCTCAGCCTCCCGAGTAGCTGGGATTACAGGCACCTGCCATCATGCCTGGCTAGCTATTATTATTATTTTTGAGATGGCATCTCTCTGGGTTGCCCAGGCTGGAATGCAGTGGTGTGATCTCGGCTCACTGCAACCTCCACCTCCCGGGTTCAAGCGATTCTCCTGCCTCAGCCTCCCGAGTAGTTGGGATTACAGGTGCACGTGACCAAACCCAGCTAATTTTTGTATTTTTAGTAGAGACGGGGTTTCACCATGTTGTCCAGGCTGGTCTTGAATTCCCGACCTCAGATGATCCACCCACCTTGGCCTCCCAAAGTGCTGGCATGACAGGTGTGAGCCACCAAACCCTGCCCTTCTCTTCCTTTCTTTGTTTCAGGACTTATTGACAAATACAGCCACAGGGATCAAACACATGGGGAAAAGCATCCTTATTTTTTTCTTCTTTCCCCAACGGATAAAGGTAATGATCCTCTCAGATCTGGATCTGAGAGCAGTTAAGCCTCCTCGTTAGTTCTCTTAAGTTGAACTTGCTCTCCTTCTAATGAGGAACAAGGAGGGGTGAAAACGGTGGACATTCCCCTTGTGGGGGAGACCTGACCCATTCAGCTTCCTCTGAGCAGGCCGGTTGTCCCAAAGACAGACCCCCAGAGGGTCTAACCCACGTTCTCTGAGAGTCAGGTCATTCCTGGGGGCACTTACAGGAGCCGTCAACGGAACCAGGAGCACTCATCGGGGAGGACTCCCGGAGTGCAAGGAGGAAGAACGAGTTTCCCCGCTTACTCCAGCAGACACCGCCCTGCCCAGCCTAACACAAGATCACCATGTTACCTGTAGGCACCCATCTCTATGCCTGTCCTTGCCATGCGATCTTTCTCTCTCTTTCTCTTTCTTTCTTTCTCTTTCTTTCTTTCTCTTTCTTTCTTTCTTTCTTTCTTTCTCTCAGATGGAGTCTTGCTCTGTCTCCCAGGCTGGAGTGCAGTGGCGCGATCTCAGCTCACTGCAAGCTCCGCCTCCCGGGTTCACGCCATTCTCCTTCCTCCGTCTCCCGAGTAGCTGGGATTACGGGCACCTGCCACCACGCCCGGCTAATTTTTTTGTATTTTTAGTAGAGACGGGGTTTCACCGTGTTAGCCGGGATGGTCTCGAACTCCTGACCTCAGGTGATCCACCCGCCTCAGGCCTCCCAAAGTGCTGGGAGGACAGGCGTGAGCCACCGCGCCAGGCCAACAATGGGAGTTTTCTTTACTTCACTTCTTTTTTGCATGGAGAGGCTTAGAATTCGATACACTTGGGGCTTATAACTGGATACACTTGCAGCTTATAACTCCATACACTTGACTCGATACAGTTGCGGCTTATCACTCCATACACTTGCGGCTTATAACTCGATATAGTTATCTTCCAGCACATGGAGGGTAGAATACAAACCTGGATGTCTCCAGACAGGTGCATTGAGCTCATGGTCTCTGCATCACACAGGGATATGGCTGCAACACAGCAGCTACACATACTCATGTAGGTGAGAGGGATTCCGCAAAACCTCAACATTTGGAAAAGAAAAGGAAAAACAAAAAAAAGACAGCCAGGCCCCGTGGCTCACGCCTGTCATCCCAGCATTTTGGGAGGCCAAGGAAGGTGGATCACCTGAGGTCAGGAGTTTGAGACCAGCCTGGACAACATGGCGAAACCCCATCTCTACTAAAAATACAAAAATTAGCTGGGTGTGCTGGCGTGCGCGTGTAATCCCAGCTATTCGGGAGGCTGAGGCAGGGGAATTGCTTGAGCCCAGGAGGCGGAGATTGCAGTGAGCTGAGATTTTGCTACTGCCCTCCAACCTGGGCGACATGGTGAGACTCTGTCTCAAAAAAAGACAAAATGAACAAAACAAAGAAACAAACAAAAAAACACATGCAATTGTTTACAACGCCATTGGGGTCTGGAAATTGTCTGTTTCTTGCTGAAGCTGACACTGTTGAGATCACTAAGGCAGCAAGCAAAGAACAGAGCCTCAGATGCATTTCACAAGCTGTGCCATTTCCACAGCGAAAACAGGGAGGGGTCTGGAGTGCTGAAAACTTCCATGCCTTCCTTCAGCGCTAGGTGGTCCGGCTGCCCTAACATCACCCAGCTGGCAAGGTGTGGTGCCTGCTTTCAGCTCAAGTCTGCAAGCCACACCAGGCCTGTGCATTTGTGAGTGAACACAAGACATTAGCTTACTTCACCCCTGAATACGGTGCAAGCACCTGCTCGTACAAACACGGTATAGTACTGATGGCTTCAAATGATCTGTTATCTATTAGACTTATCTACTGACGGTTATCTATCCACTGAGACTGGCGTTTCAGGAATATCCACTCAACCAGCTGTAGCCGAGGGGTCCACGGTGACTGCTCACTGCTCACTGCCTGCATTGAGTGTGACCCAAGCCTGCTCTCCAACATTCCTGGGACTCACTTTCCCCAACTGTGGAGGAGAAGAGGATTTAACCTGCAGGGTGGTTATGAGAATGTAACACTTTTAAAAAGCACCTGCCCAAGGGTGGTGGCTCACGCCTGTGATCCCAGCACTTTGGGAGGCCGAGGCGGGTGGATCACTTGAGGTCAGGAGTTTGAGACCAGCCTGGCCAACATGGTGAAACCCCGTCTCTACTAAAAGTACAAAATTATCTGGGCATGGTCGTGGGCACCTGTAATCCCAGCTACTTGGGAGGCTGAGGCAGGAGAATCGCTTGAACCCAGGAGGCAGAAGTTGCAGTGAGCTGAGATCGAGCCACTGCACTCCAGCCTGGGCAATAGAGTGAAACTCCATCTCAAAAAAAAAAAAACTAACTGCCTGGTCCATCACCTGCCCATGTGTGTTTGGGGCTATTGGGAACCCCTTCTTAGTGATTGGAAAGAAATTTTCATGATTTCTCCGAGCAAAATCAGGAGGATTAAGGCCAATAGCATCAGAGGCGTTCGAACGAAAGCGACTTCATCTTGAGTGAGGGCTCGGAAAATGAGGCTGAGGCTTGCTGGCTGCATTCCCAGAAAGTTAAACATTCCTAGCCTCTATATATTTATGGTTAAGAGAACAAATTAGGCCAGGCACAGTGGCTCACGCCTGTAATCCCAGCACTTTGGGAGGTTGAGGCGGGTGGATAATAAAGTCAAGAGTTCAAGACCAGCCTGGCTAACACGGTGAAACCCCCTCTCTACTAAAAATACAAAAATTAGTCAGTCGCGGTGGCTGGTGCCTGTAATTCCAGCTACTAGGGAGACTGAGGCAGGAGACTTGCTTGAACCCAGGAGGCAGAGGTTGCAGTGAGCCGAGATCGCTCCACTGCGCTCCAGCCTGGGTGATAGAGTAAGACTCTGTCTCAAAAAACAAAACAAAAGAGTAAAAAAAAAAAAAAAAAGGAATAAATTAATAATGTTTACTAAACAGACCCCGAGTTGGGACTATCCAGCTATCTCAATATCTGAAGAATGAAGGTATTCCTGATTTTGCTTTAAAGGTAATGATATTGATTCTTGCAAAATATAGCAATTAAGAACATTAATCCTTTATCACAAACCCTCGTACCAGAGCATACGTCCCCAAGATATTTTTTTATCCTATATATAAACAACTATTGCACCTGCGGTGGAAGCTTCCCCCTCTCAGTTTCAGAAATGCCCTACTCTGTCTATGGAGGAGCTGTTCTTTTACCAATTTATTTTCCTTTTTTTTTTTTTTTTTTTGAGAGAGAGTCTCGCTCTGTCACCCAGGCTGGAGTGCAGTGGTGCAATCTTGACTCACTGCAACCTCCGCCTCCCAGGTTCAAGCGATTCTCCTGCCTCAGCCTCCCGAGTAGCTGGGATTATAGGCACCCACCACCAAGCCCAGCTAATTTTCCTATTTTTAATAGAGACCAGGTTTCACCATGTTGGCCATGCTGGTCTCGAACCCCTGGCCTCAGGTGATCCACCCGCCTCGGCCTCCCAAAGAGCTGGGATTACAGGCGTGAGCCACCGCCCCCAGCCTTTTTTTTTTTTTTTTTTTTTTTGAGACAGAGTCTCACTCTGTCGCCCAGGCTGGAGTGCAATGGTGCAATCTCAGCTCACTGCAACCTCCGCCTTCCTGGTTCAAGCGATTCTCCTGCCTCAGCCTCCTGAGTAGCTATTGATTACAGATGCCCACCACCATGCCCAGCTAATTTTTCTATTTTTAATAGAGACCAAGTTTGACCATGTTGGCCAGGCTGGTCTCGAACTCCTGGCCTCAGGTGATCTGCCCGCCTCGGCCTCCCAGAGTGCTGGGATTACAGGCGTGAGCCACCGTGTCTGGCCCCAATTTACTTCCTTAATAAAGTTCCTTTAATTTGCATTACGGGCTCTCCCTGAAGTCTTTCTTACACAAGATCCAAGAAACTTCTCTTGCCGTCTGGATCGGGACGCTTTTCCTGTAACAATAGGGCCAAACATGCTAAGAGGGGAAAGATGGAGAGATGAGGCTTCCGTATGGGCACTGAGATGGGCCTTCAGCGTCGGGGAGCGGAGAACGGTTGGCGTCTGAACTACAGTGTCTGCCCACCTCCCCATGAGGAGCTCCAAAGACAAGCTGAACCCCTAAGCTAGCACCAGCCCCAAACTCTGAAGGCCGTTGGTATATTCCCTTTATCCACCGGAGGTCCAGGTGGAAGCAGAAAACAGAAAATATTGTCCTTTGTGGCCCGAAGGGAAGATGCCGAGACCCCGTGACTCTGCTGAGCAGGGGAACCCCTCACTAGGACTCATCCCCCTAGCCCTTCACAAGCCCTCATTCCCCCAGTCCCCACTAGTCCCTCCTGCAACTCAACCTGACTCATCGTCCCCCCAGACCCCCCAGTCCCTCCTGCAACTCAACCTGACTCATTGTCCCCCCAGAACCCCAATCCCTCCTGCAACTCAACCTCACTCATCATCCCCCCAGACCCCCAGTCTCTCCTGCAACTCAACCTCACTCATCGTCCCCCCAGAACCCCCAGTCCCTCCTGCAACTCAACCTGACTCATTGTCCCCCCAGAACCCCAATCCCTCCTGCAACTCAACCTCACTCATCGTCCCCCCAGAACCCCTAGTCTCTCCTGCAACTCAACCTGACCCATCATTCCCCCAGACCCCCCAGTCCCTCCTGCAACTCAACCTGACTCATCGTCCCCCCAGACCCCCCAGTCTCTCCTGCAACTCAACCTGACCCGCACTCACTCAATGCTGCGGATCAAGCCTTCTGGGCCTTTTGTTTGCTTTTCCACACACAGGCTGAGCTGCTCAATTAAAACATAAAAACCATTAGTGAGCCGGGGAGGCCCCTGGGGAGGCTCAGCCAGTGAACTCCCTGGCCTGTTTCCCCAAGGCAAGCCGAGTGGGCCTCCATCTGTCAGCACTGAGAGGCCGCCGCCACACCTCCAAAACCTCCAAACGGCGCCCCGGGGGACTGAGGGAGGAGATAAATTGAGATTAAAAAAACAAAACAAAACATGGCACTATTTTTTTTGAGACGGTCTCGCTCTGTGGCCCAGGCTGGAGTGCAACGGCGTGATCTCGGCTCACTGCAACGCCCGCCTCTCAGGTTCAAGCGATTCTCCTGTCTCAGTTTCCAGAGTACCTGGGATTACAGGCACCCGCCACCACGCCTGGCTAATTTTTGTATTTTAATAGAGACGGGGTTTCAGCGTGTTGGCCAGGCTGGTCTCGAACGCCTGACCCCAAGTAATCCGCCCGCCTCGGCCTCCCAAAGTGCTGGGATGACAGTCACCTGCCACCAAGCCTGGCTAATTTTTGTATTTTTAGTAGAGACGGGGTTTCAGCATGTTGACCAGGCTGGTCTCGAACACCTGACCCCAAGTGATCCGCCAGCCTCGGCCTCCCAAGGTGCTGGGATGACAGTCACTTGCCACCATGCCCGGCTAATTTTTGTATTTTTAGTAGAGACGGGGTTTCAGCATGTTGACCAGGCTGGTCTCGAACGCCTGACCCCAAGTGATCTGCCAGCCTCGGCCTCCCAAAGTGCTGGGATTACAGGCACCTGCCACCAAGCCCGGCTAATTTTTATATTTTTAGTAGAGACGGGATTTCAGCACGTTGGCCAGGCTGGTCTCCAACGCCTGACCCCAAGTGATCCACCCACCTCGGCCTCCCAAAGTGCTGGGATGACAGGCATGAGCCACCACGCCTGGCCAAGATTTAAAAAAAAAAAGTCACTGTTGAAATACTGGCACGCAGAATGCCAGAGATGAGGAGGATTCTAGGTAGGACAACAGCAACGTTCGCTCCCGGACAACAGGTAGCAACATCGTTCTCATATCCCTGGCCCTCTTATCATCACCTTTCCTTCCACGCCTCCCCCGGAGCGATTGTATCTATTGTCTCCCAGCCCCGATGATGGATGCTCAGGGCACTCATCTCTCTGAGTGATCAGTATTTTCCGTGCTCTTCTCAGAGTCTCTGACACCGTGGGCCGGGCCCTGGCTACCGCTGACGAGTGTGTGTGTGTGTCTGTGTGTGTGTGTGTTTGTGTGTCTGTGTGTGTGTGGGGTTCATTTACATTTCAATCTTCGCCTCATGAATGTAAAAGCTCAGCCGGCAAATTAATAACAGGGTGATGAGGACGCCTCCCCGCACTGGGAAGGGGGGCACCACCTCCCCTCCTTTTCAACCCCTAGAAGCCGACAGCCCCTTCCTGGCCATTGTGTTCGGCAGCCGTCTCATTTACCGGCCCGCGGTGAATGACATTACAGAGAAAGGCATATCCAGAGTGACACAAATGTATTTCTGTCCCAAGCAAGGCAGTCTATTTTCATAGAATCAAGGGGCTATTTATCTGGGGACGATTTAGTTTCCATGAAAAATGAAAATGGTTTTCTGTGCTGCTATACGGTGGCAAAATTTAATTTGTCACTCATTTACTAAAGCAGGTATAAAAAGGAGAAGAATTCAACGTCGGATGGGCTGAAATTGGCAACGTCCCTCGGTTTGGTCTCCCAAGGCCTGGAGACGCAGAGGCCTGTCCCGGCCGCCCCCAACGCCCCCCCTCCCCACCCTCGGAGGACCTGGTCATCTTAAACCAACTTACAGAAAACCTTTGGGGAGGCCGTGCCAATCACCCAGAAAACCACGTTCCTATCGATCCCCTGTCTGCGTGATTTATGGCTTCATTTTACGGTAATTGAGAATTAGTGAGGAGATTAGCAGGACTGCACAGCCTCGCCTTGATGGGCACACACCCACCGCGGCCGTGTGTCAAGAGGGCATGTCGTACGCTGCCGTGGTGACACGGGGCCCACATCTCATTGAACTGTGGGATGACGTGGAAATTAATTTGACACACGCAGATGTGGAACAGGGGGGCCGTGTGTCTCCAGCATCACACGGGCGTCCCCGGTCACCAGCACCCCCTCCCCGGTCCGCCTTCGAAGGCAGGATGAGGATGATTGATCCGAATCGGTTTCAATCCATCTCAACTGCAGCCCGGCCGATGGACGGCACACTCAGAATTGGATTGAGCCTCCTACGAACAAAGTTCATCGACAGCCACCCGCGGGTTAATGGGTGCAGCTCACCAGCGTGGCACACGTATACATATGTAAGTAACCTGCACAATGTGCACATGTACCCTAAAACTTAAAGTATAATCATAATAAAATAAAATAAAGGAAAAAAATAGGAGGTCTCGTGTCATCCGACCGCCTCAAAATGAAGTTTTAAAATGTACGTCTTGCAGCCGACGTGCCAAATCTCTAAAGCCAACCAACAGTGGCAAAATCGAATTACAGATGGACTCTGCTGGGCAGTTTACAGGATAATCGGCTGCTCTGATCGTGAATAAAGGTGCTAATTACTCCCCACCGTGCAGAGAGAAAAAGGTTCTAACTACCCCCACCCTACAGAGAGAAATGTCTGCGTCCTGTAAGGGCAGGAGGGGTGACAGAGCAGATTTGGGAAGCTCTAGGGGTGAAAAGAGGCTTACATCTGGCCTCAGCCATCTCTCCAAAGCCTTACAGAGGCCTCCTCTGCAGATTTGCACACCTAAAGCTCGGCAGGGTTTCAAAACCGTTAAGAATCTCTTTTGCATTTGAATAGGGAGGTAGGTGTGACCGTAGAGTGTCCAGCAGAAAAAAAAAAAACAAAAAACCGGAGCTGTGGAAAGTTCCGGAGAAGCTCACAGTGTTAACAGTGGGAAATTCTTCACCTTCTGCTGCTGGGCAAATTGTTTGACAACATCTGGGTAGAAAATGGAGAGCAGAGTCTGTGAACGCTCTCCTCAAGAAAACCCGCTCATGTGTGTTTGGAAAATGCAATGGGGTTGGGATCATGGCTTTTTCTTATAAAAACACTGGGTGGCCCGACGTGGTGGCTCATGTCTGTCATCCCAGCACTTTGGGAGGCCGAGGTGGGTGGATCACCTGAGGTCAGGAGTTCGAGACCAGCCTGGCCAACATGGTGAAACCCCGTCTCTATTAAAAATACAAAAATCATCTGGGCGTGGTCACTCGCTCCTGTAATCACAGCTACTAGGGAGACTGAGGCAGGAGTATCGCAGGAGACTAGAGACATGGTGAAACCCTGTCTCTATTAAAAATACAAAAAATTAGCTGGGTTTGTGGCCTGTAATCCCAGCTGCTCTGGAAGCTGAGGCAGGAGAATCGCTTGAACCTGGGAGGTGGAGGTTGCAGTGAGCTGAGATCGTGCCATTGCACTCCAGCCTGGGTGACAGAGTGAGACTACGTCTCAAAAAAAAAAAAAAAGCTAACAAAAAACTAAAAACAGGACTCTAACTTTCCCTGTTTTCCTCTCACCAGCAGTATTAAATCATTCCTATTTCCCCACATCCTTGCCAGCATCTGTTGTTTCCTGACTTTTTATTTTTTTATTTTTATCTTTTATTTTTTTGAGACGGAGTTTTGCTCTTGTTGCCCAGGCTGGAGTGCAGTGGCACGATCTCAGCTCACCTCAACCTCCGCCTCCCGGGTTCAAGCGATTCTCCTGCCTCAGCCTCCCGAGTAGCTGGGATGACAGGCATCCACCACCACGCCCGGCTAATTTTTTGTATTTTTAGTAGAGTTGGGGTTTCTCCATGTTGGCCAGGCTGGTCTCGAACTCCTGACCTTGTGATCCACCCACCTCAGCCTCTCAAAGTACAGAGATGACAGGCGTGAGCCATGGCGCCCGTCCTACACACTTCTTATGATGGGAGCTGATGTGTATCAGGGCTTCCAAGGTGCTTTCCTGTGGTAAGCACTTTGTGTTTTTGAGATGGAGTCTCGCTCTGTCATCCAGGCTGGAGTGCAGTGGTGCGATCTCAGCTCACTGCAACCTCTGCCTCCCAGGTTCAAGCGATTCTCCTGCCTCAGCCTCCCGAGTAGCTGGGATTACAGGTGCCCGCCACCGTGTCTGGCTAGTTTTTTGTATTTTTAGTAGAGATGGGGTTTCACCATGTTGGCTAGGCTGGTCTCGAACTCCTGACCCTGTGATCCACCCACCTCAGCCTCTCAAAGTGCAGAGACGACAGGCTTGAGCCATGGCGCCCGTCCTACACACTTCTTATGATGGGAGCTGATGTGTACAAGGGCTTCCAAGGTGTTTTCCTGTGTTTTTTTGAGGCAGAGTCTCACTCTGTCGTCCAGGCTGGAGTGCAGTGGTGCGATCTCAGCTCACTGCAACCTCTGCCTCCCGGGTTCAAGCGACTCTCCTGCCTCAGCCTCCCAAGTAGCTGGGACTACAGGTGCCCACCACCGTGTCTGGCTAGTTTTTTGTATTTTTAGTAGAGATGGGGTTTCGCCGTGTTGGCCAGGCTGGTCTCGAACTCCTGACCTTGTGATCCACCCACCTCAGCCTCTCAAAGTACAGAGATGACAGGCGTGAGCCATGGCGCCCGTCCTACACACTTCTTATGATGGGAGCTGATGTGTATCAGGGCTTCCAAGGTGCTTTCCTGTGGTAAGCACTTTGTGTTTTTGAGATGGAGTCTCGCTCTGTCATCCAGGCTGGAGTGCAGTGGTGCGATCTCAGCTCACTGCAACCTCTGCCTCCCAGGTTCAAGCGATTCTCCTGCCTCAGCCTCCCGAGTAGCTGGGATTACAGGTGCCCGCCACCGTGTCTGGCTAGTTTTTTGTATTTTTAGTAGAGATGGGGTTTCACCATGTTGGCTAGGCTGGTCTCGAACTCCTGACCCTGTGATCCACCCACCTCAGCCTCTCAAAGTGCAGAGACGACAGGCTTGAGCCATGGCGCCCGTCCTACACACTTCTTATGATGGGAGCTGATGTGTACAAGGGCTTCCAAGGTGTTTTCCTGTGTTTTTTTGAGGCAGAGTCTCACTCTGTCGTCCAGGCTGGAGTGCAGTGGTGCGATCTCAGCTCACTGCAACCTCTGCCTCCCGGGTTCAAGCGACTCTCCTGCCTCAGCCTCCCAAGTAGCTGGGACTACAGGTGCCCACCACCGTGTCTGGCTAGTTTTTTGTATTTTTAGTAGAGATGGGGTTTCGCCGTGTTGGCCAGGCTGGTCTCGAACTCCTGACCTTGTGATCCACCCACCTCAGCCTCTCAAAGTGCAGAGATGACAGGCGTGAACCATGGCGCCCGTCCTACACACTTCTTATGATGGGAGCTGATGTGTATCAGGGCTTCCAAGGTGCTTTCCTGTGGTAAGCACTTTGTGTTTTTGAGATGGAGTCTCGCTCTGTCATCCAGGCTGGAGTGCAGTGGTGCAATCTCAGCTCACTGCAACCTCTGCCTCCCAGGTTCAAGCGATTCTCCTCCCTCAGCCTCCCGAGTAGCTGGGATTACAGGTGCCCGCCACCGTGTCTGGCTAGTTTTTTGTATTTTTAGTAGAGATGGGGTTTCACCATGTTGGCTAGGCTGGTCTCGAACTCCTGACCCTGTGATCCACCCACCTCAGCCTCTCAAAGTGCAGAGACGACAGGCTTGAGCCATGGCGCCCGTCCTACACACTTCTTATGATGGGAGCTGATGTGTATTAGGGCTTCCAAGGTGCTTTCCTGTGTCGTCCAGGCTGGAACCCAGTGGTGCCAACCAGGCATGACTGAGGCATTAAACAGAAGGAAAACCTGTCCCTTGCACCAGTAACGTGATTTGCAAAATCTGATCAGCTACGTGCCTATCGCATACGTGGGTCTCTTATCACATTGGCGGGGACCGCAAGCCCTAATGCAACGCAGGAGGAGCGCTAACGAGACAGGGGAGTCGCTCACGCAATGATCCCGCAGTCAGGGCGAGGCGAGGGGCTGCCCGTCGTGGCCAGAGGTTCCCGGAATAAATGAGCCAAGCGGAGTTGCTGAGTGCGGCAGGAGGATGAATTAGAAGTCCGACACTGTGTGGGGAAAATAGGCTCCACCTCCCGAGCCCAAGCCTTCCCCGGGCGCTGGGACTACAGGTTTGCACCAACACACCTGGCTAATTTTTTAAAATTGTTTCTGTTTTGCAGAAACAAGGTCTCAGTATGTTGCTCAGGCTGGTCTCAAACTCCTGGCCTCAACTGATCCTCCCACCTCAGCCTCCCAAAGTGTTGGGATCACAGGTGTGAGCCACGGTGCCCAGCCCAGGAATGAGGTTTAATTCTTCACAACGCATTATTCCAGGTCAAAGGTAGTCCCACCTCCAGCTGAATCTCCATGGGTAGAAACTGAAATGTCTTCCTTTGGAAAAAGCAGCTAAGCCGGCAGAACTCTGATCATTGGCTGTGGTGGTAGCTTGACTGTGTCCCCCGAAAGAGACAGGATCACAAGGTCAGGAGTTCGAGACCAGCCTGGCCAACATGGTGAAACCCCGTCTCTACTAAAAATACAAAAAATTAGCCGGACACGGGCTGTTTTAACCTGTGCTACCTATGAATGGGACTTTATTTGGAAATAAGGTTTCTGCAGTTGGAATTAAGTGGGGGAACTTGAGATGAGATCATGCTGCATCAGGGGGACCCTAAACCCAATGAGGAATGTCCTTCTAAGAGACAGAAGAGGAGACAGAGACACAGAGCAGAAGGCCACGTGGAGACGGAGGCAGAGACTGCAGTGAGGCGGCCACAAGCCCAGGGACGCCTGGAGCCCCCAGGAGCTGGGAGAGGCAGGAAGGACCCTCTCCTAGAGCCTCCAGAGGGAACACGGCCCCGAGACACCTTCTTCTCCGACTGCTGGATGCCAGGACTGGGACAGGAAACATTCTTGTTGTAAAAGCTTCTGGGTTTGGGGTCATTTTTGTGGCAGACGTAGGATGTCAGTCTCCAGGAGATCACGGATCAAAGCCGAGAAACACTGGGATGAGGGCCCTAGGTTATCCACAGGGGCCTCGGTGAATGAGTTGGATGTTTCCTCATGTGTAGCAGTGCACAGAAGGGCAGGAGGAACTGGGTACCAGGCTGACTTTACCTTTCTGCATAAAAGCCCGTCCAAGAGTCACACTGAATGTGTTTCTGGTTGGTTTTTTCTTTTTTTTTTTTTTTTTTTTTTGGAGATGGAGTCTCGCTCTGTCGCCCAGGCTGGAGTCCAGTGGTGCCATCTCAGCTCACTGCAACCTCCGCCTCCCGGGTTCAAGCGATTCTCCTGCCTCAGCCTCCTGAGTAGCTGGGACTACATGCACCTGCCACCACGCCCGGCTAATTTTCGTATTTGTAGTAGAGACGGGGTTTCGCCATGTTGGCCAGGCTGATCTTGAACTGCTGACCTCAGGTGATCTGCCTGCCTCGGCCTCCCAAAGTGCTGGGATGTTGCAGGCGTGAGCCACTGCACCCAGCCTCTAGGTGATTCTTCAACTAGAACAATAGATGTAGGACTTTTGCTATGGGGTGGATTTTCCTCCTAACCTGAAATGAGCCAAAGAGTCTTAGCATGTCAGATGTGATGCCTTCTTTTATTTCACTCAGCACAATTTTAAGCAAATCGAGAATGGAGCCTGGGTACCCATTTCGGTAAAAGCTGTGGTTTTTGTTGTTGTTGTTGTTGTTTTTTGAGATGGAGTCTGGCTCTGTCGCCCAGGCTGGAGTGTGGTGGCGCCATCTCAGCTCACTGCAACCTCCGCCTCCCAGGTTCAAGCGATTCTCCTGCCTCAGCCTCCTGAGTAGCTGGGACTACATGCACCCGCCACCACGCCCGGCTAATTTTCGTATTTGTAGTAGAGACGGGGTTTCGCCATGTTGGCCAGGCTGATCTCGAACTCCTGACCTCAGGTGATCTGCCTGCCTCAGCCTCCCAAAGTGCTGGGATTACAGGCATGAGCCAACGTCCCTGGTGTGTTTCTGTTAAGACACGTGAAGCCGTGGTTCTCCCCTGGGCTCTGTCCTCTTGCTTTTGCTTTCTGAGCTCTCCGGTAATACGAGTACCCTTTACTTTTTGTGTCCCATTTTTTATCTATTTTTTTCTCTCTTTTGGGTGTCTGCAACAACCTGGCTGGCTCGGCTCTCGGCTCTGCAAGACAAATGTTCAGCTTCCTCGCCAGAAAACAAAAAAGAAAAAAAAAAATTCTGGACGGCGTTTCTTGCCTTAAATAAAAAACCGCTTATTCACCTCAATGTGGGAGAAAGCTATGATTATCACACCTATATTTCGGGCCCAGGGTAAGCCGAGAATGTCTCTCTAGAATCCCATAAATCCAACCCCGAAAGGATGAATTTCTCAAACATGAAATTGGGTCCTCACCTGCTTTTCATTATAGGTTTTCAAGAAGTAAATGGTGTTTCCGTTTGTTATTTATATGCTCGTGGCGTGTAATGGTTGTAATGATTAATACTGAATTTCTGAAATTATTCTAAAAAGACACTTCATAAATATTGAACAGAGCTATTATCCGCATGTATCTCCATTTATTTTATTAAAATGGAAATTCAGCAATCATCAATAAAAGCATACTGTGTATTTTGAGAGGGCCCTGGGGAATGGAGTAGAATACAGAATTTTTTTTTTTTTAAACTTCACTACCCTCTCTTCTCTTTCACAGCTGCATTTGAACCCAGTACAATAACTCTGATGATTTCAGGGGAATGTCCCCTTTGGTGGTTTTAGGGGACTGTCCCCAAGGGTTATGTCGACGAATCCGGGAAAAATTTGATCAATAACTGGATGTGAACAGGGATATTCAGAACGAGCCCTGTTTGGACATGAATTTTCCAACAGGGCAGAAGCATTTGCAAATATTGATAACATACGTTTCCAATCAGACCTGAATTTTGGATATTTTACTTGGAAGACTTCTCTGGAAGTTTGGAGGTCTTCAAACACAAAATCTTGCTAACCCTCTCACTGGGGCTGAGATGGAGGACAGGATTTCTTTCAGCTTTTTTTTTTTCTTTTTTTGAGATGGAGTCTTGCTCTGTCGCCCAGGCTGGAGTGCAGTGGTGTGATCTCGGCTCACTGCAACCTCCACCTTCCGGGATCAAGTGATTCTCCTGCCTCAGCCTCCAGAATAGCTGGGATTACAGGCACTGGCCACCACGCCCGGCTAATTTTTGTAGTTTTAATACAGACAGGGTTTTGCCATGTTACCCAGGCTGATCTCAAAATCCTAGTCTCAAGTGATCCGCTCACCCTGGCCGCCCAGAATGCTGGGATGATAGGTGTGAGCCACTGCTCCCAGGTCCTTTTACCTTTTTTTTTTTTTTTTTTTTGAAACAGAGTCTCGCTCTGTCACCCAGGCTGGAGTGCAGTGGTGCGATCTCGGCTCACTGCAAGCTCCACCTTCCGGGATCAAGGGATTCTCCTGCCTCAGCCTCCAAAATAGCTGGCAATACAGCCACCGGCCACCACGCCTGGCTAATTTTTTTTAAATCTTTTTTATTATTATTATTATACTTTTAAGTTCTAGGGTACATGTGCACAACGTGCAGGTTTGTTACATATGTATTACTAGAGACGGGGTTTCTCCACGTTGTCCAGGCTGGTCTCAAACTCCTGACCTCGGGAGGTCCCCCTCCCTTGGCCTCCCAAAGTGCTGGGATGACAAGCATGAGCCACCGCGCCCGGCCAGAATGCCCCAAATTTTAAACCAATAAACTATGATGGGAGTCCCTGGGAATCCAGAGTTCTGATCTAGAATAACTCAGGGACCCCACTCCCCAGTTTGTAAAGTAGGGAGTTACAGGGCGGTCTTGGGGTGAATGAGGGTCAAATGCCTTGTGTAAATTAAAAGGTTAGAGGCGGAGATAACGTTGGCCTCTGGAAACCCTAGCGGGGACAGAGGTGCACCTGGGCTGGACCAACAGACACAGAAATTGTTGCAAATATGGAAACCATTGCCAGTGGTGGTTTGATGGGATTAGGGAAAGCCTCATATATCTGACATCTTTCCTTCTTCAGTTTTCACACAGAAAATCAGAGAAAGGGAAATGCCTGCACACACAAAAAGGGAAATTACTGCACCAAAAAAAAAAAAAATTCTGTACACACACACACACACGCACACACACTTCCCTGGAGAATTTCAGGAGTAAAGCGAATCACCATTTATGGGGACAATGGAGAGACACCAGAAAGAAAACTATATACCTTTAAAAGTAATTTTTTTTCCAGGTACAACAGGACTTAAAACAAGTAATGACAATTTTTTTATTTTTATTTTTATTTTTTTGAGAGGGAGTTTCACTCTTGTCACCCAGGCTGGAATGCAGTGGCACAATCTTGGCTCACGGCAACCTCTGCCTCCTGGGTTCAAGCGATTCTCCTGCCTCAGCCACCTGAGGAGCTGGGATTACAGGCATGCACCACCACGCCCGGCTAATTTTGTATTTTTAGTAGAGACGGGGTTTCACCATGTTGGTCAGGCTGGTCTCCAACTCTTGACCTCAGGTGATCCTCCCGCCTCGGTCTCCCAAAGTGCTGGGATTACAGGCGTGGGCCACCATGTGTGGCCACAACTACAAACACTTTTAAGGTTAAACAGTAAAAGCTATTCTCTCTCTCTCTCCATATATATATACACACACACACACACACACACACACACATATACATACATATATACAAATATACATATATACACATATATACATATATACAAATATACACATATATACACATATATACACATATATACATATATACACATATATACACATATATACGTATATACACTTATATACATATATACGTATATATACACATATACACACATATATACATATATACACATATATATACATATATACGTATAGATACATATATACACATATATACATATATACGTATACATACATATATACACACATATATACATATATACGTATACATACATATATACACACATATATACATATACACATATACATACATATGTATACATACATACGTATACTGGGGGAAGGGGAGAATTAGGCATAGCCCCAGACTAGAGGGTTTTATTGAGTCTGAAAATCAATAAATACAGTGTGTAGGCTGCAGACAGGATGAGTTATTAGAATATCATGGAGATCACCTGTAAAGATTCTCCGGCAAGCTGGAAATGAGATTACAGGAACTGGGACAGACCCTGGATGCGAAGGTCTCATTAGCAATCCGTGCGTACGTTAGTTAAGGTAAGCAGTGCCTTTGCTTCCTGGAAACCTGCCTTCCTTGATATTTTCCTCGAAGACGCTACAAGTTTTGGAGGGTACTAACCTCTCCTCTTATATGTCGATTGCTTTTTTTTTTTTCTTTTTTTTTTTGAGACCACGTCTTTCTCTGTTACCCAGGCTGGAGTGCACTGGCGCAAGCTCAGGTCATGACAACATCCTCCTCCAGGGTTCAAGTGATTCTCCTGCTTCAGCCTCCCAAGTAGCTGGGATGACAGGCACCGGCCAACACGCTTGGCTGACTTTTCCACTTTTAGTAGAGACGGGGTTTCACCATGTTGGTCAGGCTGGTCTTGAACTCCTGACTTGAAGTGATCTACCTGCCTCCGTCTTTCAAAGTGTTGGGATTACAGACATGAGCCACCACACCCAGTCCCAACTGCTTTTTAAAAATTGAAAAAATTGAATGTTTATTGACATGCCTATTTTTTTCAATCTGTTTTAAAAATAATATATCCTAAATGGACAGGTGCAGCGGCTCACGCCTGTAATCCCAGCACTTTGGGAGGCTGAGGTGGGTGGATTACTTGAGGTCAGGAGTTCGAGACCATCCTGGCCAACATGGTGAAACCCCGTCTCTACTAAAAATACAAAATTAGCCGGGCGTGGTGGCGGGCGCCTGTAATCCCAGCTACTTGGGAGGCTGAGGCAGGGGAGTCAGGAGGCGGAGGTTGCAGTGAGCCGAGATCACACCACTGCATTCTAGTCAGAACGTTCTCATCACCCCAAATGGAGACCCTGTACCCGCAAAGCAGTGACTCCCTGTGCCCCATCCCCCAGCCCCTGGCAACCACGAATCCACTTTCTGTCTTTGTCGGTTTACCTTTTGTACACATTTCATGTAAATGGACTCATATAATGGGTGAGGAAAATGTTTGTTGTTGTTTTTGTTGTTTTTGAGACAGAATCTCACTCTGTTTCCCAGGCTGGAGTGCAGTGGTGCGATCTCGGCTCACTGCAAGCTCCGCCTCCTGGGTTCAAGCGATTCTCCTGCCTCAGCCTCCCGAGTAGCTGGAATGACATGCACCTGCCAATATGTCCGGCTAAGTTTTTGTATTTTTAGTAGAGATGGGGTTTCACTGTGTTGGCCAGGCTGGTCTCGAACCCCTGACATCATGTGATCCGTCCACCTCAGCCTCCCAAAGTGCTGGGATTATAGGCGTGAGCCACCATGCCAGGCCAGTAAAATATTTTTTGTTGTTGTTTGTTTCTGTTTTTGTTTGAGAGAGAGTCTTGCTGTGTTGCACAGGCTGGAGTGCAGGGGTGCGATCTCGGCTCACTGTAACCTCCACCCACCAGGTTCAAGCCATTCTCCTGCCTCAGCCTCCCGAGTAGCTGGGATTACAGGCGCACACCACCACGCCTGGCTAATTTTTGTAGTTTTAGTAGAGACGGGGTTTCACCATGTTGGTCAGGCTGGTCTCGAACTCCTGACCTCAGGTGATCCATCCACCCTGACCTCCCAAAGTGCTGGGATGACAGGCATGAACCACTGCACCCGGTGAGATAAAATATTTTGTATCTGGCTTTTTTTCACTGACCATGATCTCTTCAAGGTTCATCCATGCTGCAGCCTGTGTCAGAGCCTCATTCCTTTTCATGGCTGTATAATATTCCACAGTGTGGTTGGAGCACATTCTGTTTCTGTGTTTGTTGGCTGATGACCATGACTGTTTCCACCTTTTGGCTATTGTGAGTAACACTGCTGTGAACCTGTATGTACATGTTTTGGTTAAATATCTCTGTTTTCATTCCTTTTGGGTAGCTGTTGAGAAGTAGGATGGCTGGGCTGTGTGGGAATTCGACGTTTGACTTTTTTCATTCTTCAACGAACCAATAGCTAGAGTTTTGCTTGCTGCACTGACAAGACAAGCAAGATATACAACTCATATTGGTCTATACTTCATCCACACATTCCCAGGCCATTTCCCTGAAAGTGGTGTCCAGAACTGGGGGCAGGAAGAGCTGACCAAGTGACCAAATGACCGGAAAGGGCTGGAGGGCAAGGATGGTGACCAGGGCCGCTGTCGCAGCAGGTGCAGTGAGTTTACCAAGCATCTAGTCCAGCTTCTCATTTCATAGACGGGGAAGTTGAGGGACTCTGAAAAAGGATAGAGCCTCACTAGGAATGGCTGGCCGAGGACTTCCCTGGATATAGACTTCAGAATGGATGGCCTGGGAAGTCCTGGGATATGCACCTTTGTCATGCAGCCGGAAAAGATGTGCAGGGGATGGAATGTTAGTGTAAACACTGAGGGATGATGGGAGTATGGGCATGAAGGTCGAAACTCAGATACATTGATAATATATAGGTCAATGATAGTTACATGATAGATGAAAGATATATAGATGATGGATATATAATCAATAGATAGGTCACGTGCGGTGGCTCACGCCTGTAATCCCAGCACTTTGGGAGGCCAAGGCGGGCGGATCGCCTGGGGTCAGGCGTTTGAGACCAGCCTGGCCAATAAGGTGAAACCTCATCTCTACTAAAAATACAAAAATTAGCCAGGTGGGGTGGTGGGCGCCTGTAATCCCAGCTACTCAGGGAGTTGAGGCAGGAGAATTGCTTGAACCTGGGTGGCAGAGGTTGCAGTGAACTGAGATCATGCCACTGTACTCCAGCTTGGGTGACAGAGTAAGACTCTGTCTCAACAAAAAAAAAAAAAATCAGGCCGGGTGCAGTGGCTCATGCCTGTCATCCCACCACTTTGGGAGGTGAGGTGGGTGGATCACATGAGGTCAGGAGTTCAAGTGCAGCCTGGCCAACATGGTGAAACTCTGTCTCTACTAAAAATACAAAAATTAGCCAGGTGCCGTGGTGTGCACTTGTAATCCCAGCTACTGAGGAAGCTGAGGCAGGAGAATTGCTTGAACCTGGGTGGCGGACGTTGCAGTGAGCCAAGATCGCACCACTGTACTCCAGCCTTGGCGACAGAGTAAGACTCCGTCTCAAAAAAAAAAAAATTCAATAGATGGATAACAGATAACATTAATAGCTAGATAGATAATACATGATTGAGAGATGATAGATAATTGATAGGTAAATAGACGATAGATGAAAGATATTATGTAGATGATAGCTAGCTAGATGATTGATGAATTTGTACGTAGATAGATGATTGACTGATACGGTTTGACTCTGTGTCCCCACTCATCTCTCACATTGAATCATAATAATCCCCACGGGTCAAGGGAGGGACCAGGTGGAGGTAATTGAATTACGGGTGCAGTTTCCCCACACTGGCCTCGTGATAATGAGTGAGTCTCATGAGAGCTGAAGGTTTTATCAGCATCTGGCATTTCCCCAGCTGGCACTCCTTCTCTCTCCTGCTGCCCTGTGAAGAGGTGCCTTCCGCCACAATTGTGAGTTTCCTGAGGTCTCCCCAGCCATGTGGAACTGTGAATCCTTTGAATCTCTTTGCTTTATAAATTAGCCAGTCTTGGATATGTCTTTATTAGCAGCATGGGAAGAGTCTAATGCTAGAAAATTAGCCAGGTGTGGTGGCTTGAGCCTGTAATCCCAGCTACTTGGGAGGCTGAAGTCGGAGAATCACTTGAACCTGGAAGGTGGAGGTTGAAATGAGCTGAGATTGAGCCACTGCACCCAGACCTGGGTGAAAGAGCAAGACTTTGTCTTAAAAGAAAAAGAAAAAAAACCCAAAAACAAACAAACAAAAAAAACCCCAAAATATTCCATCCCACACCAAGGTTATCCAAACTTGACTTCTGGCAAATTGAGTGTTTTCTGTTACTTACCTAGTATCAACATTTCTTTCTTTCCTTCTTTCTTTCTTTCTTTCCTCTCTTTCTTTCTTCATTTCTCTCTCTTCTTTCTCTTTCTTCATTTCTCTCTCTTCTTTCTCTCTTTCTTTCTTTCTTTCTTTCCCTTTCTTTCTTTCTTTTTTCTTTTTTTTTGAGATGGACTTTTGCTCTTGTTGCCCAGGCTGGAGTGCAGTGGTGCCATCTTAGCTCACTGCAACCTCCATCTCCCAGGTCAAGCGATTCTCCTGCCTCCCAGGTAGCTGGGATTACAGGCGCCCACCACCATGCCTGGCTGTTTTTTTGTATTTTTAGTAGGGACTGGGTTTCACCAAGTTGGCCAGGCTGGTCTCAGTCTCAAACTCCTGATGTCAGGTGATCCACCCACCTCGGCCTCCCAAAGTGCTGGGATTACAGGCGTGAGTCAAAATATTTTTTGGTGTTGTGTGTTTTTGTTTGTCTTTTTGAGACAGAGTCTCGTTCTGTCACCTAGGCTGGAGCGATCTCAGCTCACTGCAAACTCCACCTCCTGGGTTCAAACCATTCTCCTGCCTCGGCCTCCAGAATAGCTGGGATTACAGGCACCCATCACCACGCCTGGCTAATTTTTGTATTTTTAGTAGAGACAGGGTTTCACGATGTTGGCCAGGCTAGCCTCGAACTCCTGACCTCAGGTGATCCACCCACCTCAGCCTCCCAAAGTTCTGGGATTGTAGACATGAGCCACCACGGCCGGCCACACCATTACTTAAATGACATTGAAAAGCACTTCCCTGGAAGCCAGATCCAGGCTGTTTCACAGTTACGGCACTGGAGGACTTCCCAGAGCTGCTGGGCAGTTGTCCAAAAACCAATCTCTAAGTGGTGCTTTTTGGCAGCTCTAAAGGTGCAAACTTCATGGGCCTGCACAAAATTGCACATGGGCTTAGCGTGCGTGGGGTCCCTCGGAACGTAGGCATCTTTGCACTTCTAGGTGGCCTTCCTTCTGAGCAGGGGGTATCTGGCTGCCTGTGGCTTTTCTCCAGCAGGAAGGGGGGTATGTGCATTGGCAGACATCAATGAGCATGAGAGATATGAATAGGGCTGAGAACGGCAGACTCTGCCCTGGATGGTGGGAGATACTCGCCAGAGGTGGCATTTCTTCTTCTGAGTTGGTCAGCACGACATGCACCTGTGGCAGCCTCTGGGACAGTTTTCTGATCCATAACAAACTTAATGGACTTGGGTGGTCTCTAGGTTCTCTGGCTTCTGACGCTATGTGAACTGATGTATTAGTCAGTTCTTCCATTGCTACAGACAAATACCTGAGACTGAGTAATTTATAAAGAAGAGAGGTTGGCCAGGCACGGTAGCTCAAGCCTGTAATCCCCGCACTTTGGGAGGCTGAGGTGGGTGGATTACCTGAGGTCAAGAGTTCAAGACCAGCCTGGCCAACACGGTGAAACCCCATCTCTAGTAAACATACAAATAATTAGTTGGGCGTGATGGCGTGTGCCTGAAATCCCAGCTACTCAGGAGGGTGAGGCAGGAGAGTCACTTGAACCCAGGAGGTGGAAGTTACAGTCAGCTGACATAGCACCACTGCACTCCAGCATGGACAACAGAGTGAGACTCCATCTAGGAAGAAAGCAAGAAGGCAAGAAAGCAAGCAAGCAAGCAAGCAGGGAAGAAAGAAAGGAAGAAAAAAAGAAAGCAAGGAAGAAAGCAAGCAAGTAAGAAAGCAAGCAAGCAACAAAGAAAGAAAGAAAGAAAAAGAAATTAAGAAAGCAAGCAAGTAAGAAAGCAAGCAAGCAAGCAAGCAAGAAAGTAAGAAAGCAAGCAAGTAAGAAAGCAAGGAAGCAAGCAAGCAAGCAAGCAAGAAAGAAAAAGAAATTAAGAAAGCAAGCAAGTAAGAAAGAAAGCAAGCAAGCAAGAAAGAAAGTAAGAAAGCAAGCAAGTAATAAAGCAAGAAAGAAGGAAAAGAAAGAAAGTAAGAAAGCAAGCAAGCGAGAAAGAAAGAAAGAAAAAGAAAGAAAGAAAGAAAGAAAGAAAGAAAGAAAAGAAAGAAAAGAAAACAAAGACAGACTTTCTATCTGGTGCTACGCTCACTATTTAAGGGATGTGTTCCATGGAAGCTCAAGCCTCCGCATCACACAATATATCCATATAACAATCCTGAACTCGTGCCCCCGAATCTAAAATAAAAATGAAAAAAGAAACCACTTTCCACCAGCTAATTTTTTTTTTTTTTTTTTTTTTTGGATTTTTTAATAGAGACGGGGTTTCGCCTGTTGGCCAGGCTGGTCTCAAACTCCTGACTTCCGATGATCCACCCACCTCAGCCTCCCAAACTGCTGGGATTACAGGTGTGAGCCACCGGGCCTGGCCTTTTGTGTGTTTTGTGTTTTTTGAGATGGAGTCTCTTCTCTCACCCAGGCTGGAGGGCAGTGGCATGATCTTGGCTCACGGCAACCTCTGTCTCCTGGGTTCACGCGATTCTCCTGCCTCAGCCTCCCAAGTAGCTGTAAACTTTCACAACTGTGAATTTTTTCTCCTTCTCACTGTCCCCAGGGACAGTGTCCCAGGGAAGGGACAGCCCTTCCCAATTCGATCTCCCTTGTCAAGCCTGTTAGTGCCTCAACTTCCACTTTGAAAAGTCTCAGTGTCCCAGGGAAGGGACAGCCCTTCCCAATTCGATCTCCCTTGTCAAGCCTGTTAGTGCCTCAACTTCCACTTTGAAAAGTCACGTCAATGCTGCCTGAATGTGCGGTTGTCCTTAAAAGACTGTTTCAATGAATTGTGTTGTGTTTAGTGCAAGGACAAGGAGGATTGGGGTGGAAATGTGGAAGGGAAACCTCATCCCTCTGTGTGTGTGTGTGTGTGTGTGTGTGTGTGAGAGACATTAACGTGCTGCCACTCAAATGCACCTGTTTCCTATCAAGGAAAGTCACTTTCAAGAAAGATGCGGTGGAAAGTCATTTCTTTGTGATCACCGGTGTGTTGGAACACCGGGCTGGCGAAAGCAAATAATGCTGTTACCTCGTCGTCATACTGTCACTGGATAAGTTTTCCTGGGGTGCAGGGAAGCTCCTTCTGATATAATACAGTGTGAAGAGATTCCCCCAAGAAGCCGTTGTTTCGGAGTCGAAACAAAGAAAAGCTTTTGCAAAACCCCCCTGTCTCTAATTTCGTTTTAGAAAATTAGATACTCAGAATTTTGCCTAAGATAACTGTATTACCGGGATGCAATTTGCTGTAGGTTGCTAGCTTTCCTGCATGGGATCCCTTAATAAAAAGTGTCAGTTAAAATGAAAATACAGCTTGGGTAATTAAATTTAATTGGATCTTGTCACTTTACATCCGCTTCGTTTTGGAGGGTTTCTACGGAATTGCAGCTACCCGGTTTGCTAATTTCTTCACGGCAAGCTGCTGGGGAGAAGCTGACCCTCCTGTAATAAACTGACACCCTGTTTTTGCCAGGACTCTGAACCCTGCTAGTGACGATAAACAAAGAAAAGGGAAGGACAGGCTTAGGGTCGGAAAAGAGGGGGATGGAGTTATCTGTGGGTGATTAACTTGTTCTCCCAGCGAGTGAGCTGCTATTGTTACCATTTGCAGGGGAGGAATCCCAGCTCTGAGAAAAGGCAGTGATTTTTCTACCAGGACGGTTTTCCATCCCTGTGATATAATATCCGCAGATGTTTCTTCTAAACACTGTAAGCACCTACGGGGCAGCCACCCTTTACTCAGAGAGAGCCAATGCTCTTATTGCATGATGGTTCCGGAGGCCACGTCTCCCAAATCAGCCTCTCTGCGCTACCATGAACGGGTGTGCAGGACTGAGTTCCTTCTGCAGGTTCCAGGAGACAATCTGTACTTTGCTGTTTTCTGGGTCCTGCAGGAAACCCACAACCCTTGGCTCCTGGCTACGCGTCTCCTCTCCTTCTTCCTCTTCTGTCTCCTAATCTCCGCCTGTCTTCATCACACAAGGACCCTTGGGATTCCGTCGGCCCACCTGGATAATCCCAGGTCACCTGTCCATCTGCCCGTAACTGAATCACATCTGGAAGCACCTGTTGCTATGAGCACTGACATGCTCATAGCTTCTAAAGATTGGGACCTGGGTATCGTTTGAGGTCCTCATTGAGCTGATCATGGGGAATAGAGAGTGTCAGGCCTCTGAGCCCGAGCTAAGCCATCCTATCCCCTGTGACCTGCACATATACATCCGGATGGCCTGAAGCAATTGAAGATCCACAAAAGAAGTGAAAATGGCCAGTTCCTGCCTTAACTGTTGACATTCCACCATTGTGATTTGTTTCTGCCCCACCCTAACTGATCAATGCTCTTTATAATCTCCCCTACCCTTAAGAGGGTTCTTTGTAATCTCCCTAACCCTTAAGAAGGTTCTTTGCAATTCTCCCCACCTTTCAGAATGTACTTTGTGAGATCCACCCCCTGTCCCCAAAACATTGCTCCTAACTCCACCGCCTATCCCCAAACCTATAAGAACTAATGATAATCCCACCACCCTTTGCTGACTCTCCTTTTGGACTCAGCCCGCCTGCACCCAGGTGATTAAAAAGCTTTATTGCTCACACAAAGACTGTTCGGTGGTCTCTTCACACGGACGCGTGAGACAGAGAGATTCCAGCAAATATCGGTCAGTGAGGGCTTGAGAAGGGGGGAGGCCACGGGACCCCAGCTACTGTCTCACACCGGCTGACCCCACCTGCCGGCTCACAGGGCATTTCCTTCTGGGGCCAGAGTTCCATCTCCCAGCACAGCTCTGCAGGCACAGCATCCAAAAATCAAGAATGCTGGATGCATGGAGAGAGTGGGCTTATACTGAAGTCTGAGGAAAGAAGGAAGGAAGGAAAAAAGGAAGGAAAGAAAGGAGGGAGGAAAGAAAGAAGGAGGGAAGGAAGGGAGGGAGGAAGGAAGGAAGATTGGCTCAACTTATCCTCCCACCTCATCCTCCCGGTAGCTGCACTGGGATTGTAAGTCTGGGATTGTAAGTCGGGATTGTAAAAGTTAAAGGAAAGGGGGCCAAGAGCGGTGGCTCATGCCTGTCATCCCAGCACTTTGGGAGGCCAAGGTGGGTGGATCACTTGAAGTCAGGAGTTCGAGACCAGCCTGGCCAAGATGCTGAAGCCCCGTCTCTACTAAAAATACAAAAATTAGCCACGCCTGGTGTTGGGCGCCTGTAATCCGAGATACTCGGGAGGCTGAGGCAGGAGAATTGCTTGAACCTGGGAGGTGGATGTTGCAGTGAGCTGAGATCATACTCCTGCACTCCAGCCTGGGCGACAGAGCGAAACTCCATCTGAAACGAAACAAAGCATTTAAGGAAAGGATTGCCAATGCCCTCGGATAATTCTCCTTCGAGACAGTTGCCCAGATTTCAAGTTTTTTTCTATTTGAACGAATAGATGGATATACATGGTGGGTGTAGACTGTCAAGTACATAAACCTCAAAATCTACAAAGTCTTCACAGAGGTGTGGCCTGCACTCTGAAAACAAAAAAAAACCACTTTGGGAGGTGGAGGCAGGAGGATCACTTGAGCCCAGGAGTTCAATACCAGCCGGGACAACACAGTGAGACCCTGTCTCTACCAAAAACAATAAACAAATATTAACCAGAATAGTGGCTCACACCTGTAGTCCAGCTACCTGGGACGATGCGGTGGGAGGATAACTTGAGCCAATCTTCCTTCCTTCCTTCCATCCTTCTTTCTTTCCTCCCTCCCTTCCCTCCTTCCTTCCTTCCTTCTCTCCTTCTTTCTTTCCCCCTCCTTTCCTTCCTTCCTTTATTTCTTCCTTCCTTCCTTCCTTCCTCCCTCCCTCCCTTCCTTCCTTCCTTCCTCCCTCCCTCCCTTCCTTCCCTCCCTCCCTTCTTCCCTCCTTCCTCCCTTCCTTCCTTCCTCCTTTCCTTCCTTCCTCCCTCCCTCCCTCCCTCCCTTCCTTCTTTCCTTCCTTCCTTCCTTCCTCCCTCCCTCCCTTCCTTTCCTCCCTCCCTTCTTCCCTCCTTCCTTCCTTCCTTGCTTCCTTCCTTCCTCCCTCCCTCCCTCCCTCCCTTCTTTCCTCCCTCCCTCCCTCCCTTCCTTCCTTCCTTTCTTTCCTTCCTTCCTTCCTTCCTCCCTCCCTCCCTTCCTTCCTCCCTCCCTTCCTTCCCTCCCTCCCTTCTTCCTTCCTTCCTTCCCTCCTTCCTTCCCTCCTTCCTTCCTTCCTTGCTTCCTTCCTTCCTTCCTTCCTCCCTCCCTCCCTCCCTTCCTTCTTTCCTCCCTGCCTCCCTCCTTTCCTCCCTGCCTCCCTCCCTCCCTTCCTTCCTTTCCTTCCTTCCTTCCTTCCTCCCTTCCTTCCTTCCCTCCCTCCCTTCCTTCCCTCCCTCCCTTCTTCCTTCCTTCCTTCCCTCCTTCCTTCCTTCCTTGCTTCCTTCCTTCCTCCCTCCCTCCCTCACTTCCTTCCTTCCTCCCTCCCTCCCTTCCTTCCTCCCTTCCTTCCTTCCCTCCCTCCGTTCTTCCCTCCTTCCTTCCTTCCTTGCTTCCTTCCCTCCCTCCCTTCTTCCCTCCTTCCTTCCTTCCTTGCTTCCTTCCTTCCCCTCTTTCTCTTTCCTTCCATACTTCCGTCTTTCCTTTCTTCTCTTCCCTTTTCTTTCTTCCTTCCTCTCTCCCCCCTTTCCTTTCCTTCTTCCTTTCTTAAAAATAAATAATGAGTATAATAAAAAATAAATAATAAATAAATAATGAAATTAAAAATAAAATAAATCAATTACTAAAATAAAAACAGAAAAGGTTTTTACTTTATAATAATACTATTAATATTAAGAGTATTATTATTATTTGAGATGGAGTCTCACTCTGTCGCCCAGGCTGGAATGCAGTGGCAGGATCTCAGCTCACTGCAGCCTCCACCTCCCGGGTTCAAGTGATTCTCCTGCCTCAGCCTCCCGAGTAGCTGGGATTACAGGCATGTGCCACCATGCCTGGCTAATTTTTGTATTTTTAGTAGAGGCAGGGTTTCACCACTTTGGCCCCTTGCTGGGTGAGAGGGTCTCCTGCCACACATCCCAGCCTCTCTGGGAGCCTCCATCTGCAGAAGGATGCACTGACTGTCTGTCTCTAGTTGTGCTGACCCACCCTCCCTGCACCTCTTTGTCTGTAGATTCAAAGCTGTGTAGGAAGTAGCTTTTGACAGCCCAGCATATCATGTCTTATGTAAACCCTTCTAATTTATAGAGGGCCTCAGGTTTAATCTTGCACATTCTCCTGCCGTATCCTAAATTATCAATCATTTTAATGACATGTAAAAAAAAATAACAAGCAAATCTTAGATGACATCCTTATCGCCTATTTTAATACAATTTCCTAAATCAAACATCATAGAGAAGCTCATATAAAAAACTTACGCCTAGCAAGAAATTAAAGAAATGTGTACTTAGGGCAATCAATATTACACGGATAGACTTACCAGATCTTTAATTTTATACACACGAGCTTCTCTTCGTATTAAAAAACGCACCTGGCTTTTTGAATGACAGACTCACCGGGTCCACACATGCAGAGACGTCTTTGGAATCATAAATACTAGCTAGCAACAATCCTACATGAAACTTCAGGTCTTAATCAGGTCTTACACCACGTGCATTCTTTGTTGTTGTTGTTTTGTTTTTTTGAGATGGAGTCTCCCTCCTGTCACCCAGGCTGGAGTGCAGTGGTGTGATCTCTGCTCACTGCAACCTCTGCCTCCCAGGCTCAAGCGATCCTCAGCCTCCTGAGTAGCTGGGATTAATAGGTGCCTGCCACCACGCCTGGCTAATTTTTTGTGTTTTTAGTAGAGATGGGTTTTCACCATGTTGGCCAGGCTGGTCTCGAACTCCTGACCTCCTGATCTGCCCGCCTCGGCCTCCCAAAGTGCTGGGATAACAGGGGTAAGCCACCACGCCTGGCCATATTCCTGCTGTTTTAAACCCATCTGTGCATTGGACTTTGCTACCGCAGCCCTACGATGCTGATGAGGATGGTGATCTTTGTTTGCTAAATCATAGGTTTCTGCCTGTTTAGAAGGCAATTTAAGCGTGAATGAAATGAATTTGATTATCTGTGCAGGGCCCTCGCCAGCCATCTCACCAGCCATCTTCGACGTGTGGCCACTACCCCTTATTAGCAGCAGCTCCTGGCACCCACAGCCTCCCACACCCAGAAAGCAAACTTACAGTTTGACCACCAAAATTTAAAAATATGTGGCTGTACGGATGACCCGGCTTGTCTGAACTCGCAAGGAACAGAGGAGCTCTTGTTTTACAAGTTTATTGCACGATGATATACTTTAATTTTATACAAACGAGCTTCTCTTCGTATTAAAAGATGGTATACAGTGGAGAGAGTATGTTTGGATGTTGGAAAAAAATCTCGGAAAGAGAGAGTCTTTTGTAACTGGGTATACACAGGTGCCAGCCTCTTGCTATCCATTTGGGAGAGTGCTTTTTAAAAAATTTTTGAAACAGGGTCTGGCTATGCTGCCCAGGCAACAGTGCAATGGTGCAATTATAACTCACTGCAGCCTCAACCTCCTGGGCTCAAGCAGTCCTCCTGCCTCAGCCTCCTGAGTAGCTGGGACTACAGGCATGTGCCACCAAAGTCAGCTAATTTTTTATTTTTTACTTTTTATAGAGGTGGGGTCTTGCTACATTGTCCAGTCTGGTCTCACACTCACAGGCTCAAGCAGTCCTCCTGCCTCAGCCTCCTGGATAGCTGGGACTACAGGCTTGTGCCACCACAGTCAGCTAATTTTTTATTTTTTACTTTTTGTAGAGGTGGGGTCTTGCTACATTGCCCAGTCTGGTCTCACACTCAGAGGATCAAGTAATCCTCCTGCTTTGGCCTCCCAAAGTGCTGGGATGAGAGGCATGCACCACCACATCCTGCCAGTTTGAGCCAGTTCTATTCCCATGTCCCAAAGCTTCATTGGACCAATGACCGGGCATTTCATTCCCTCTTCCCCAAGAACTGAAGTGGATGAGCTTTCTCTTGGATGTTGTATGTTAGTGCTGGGATCTGTCAGTAGAGAAGGGTGCATGCCTGCCTTTTTGGGGCACACACATATAGACACACAGACACTGTCTCTCTCAGTGGCTCTTGACCTCTAACCATCAAGGCTGGGTGCATGCATGGCCCCAGGATCCCAAGCATCCCTCAGGGGCTGACACTGATTGTTCGGTCTTCTGGTCAACCACTCAGGAAGTTCTTCCTCAGGCTCCTTGCTCACCTTGGCCACCATCCCCACTCTAAACGTTCCGGGGGCTCTCCTGTCCTGGCTGCAATGATGCCCCAGGATTCTTGGGGACAGGGGATTCTATTGGGACTCACCGAAGAATGAGAAGGGTAGCAAGATAGTTAGATCATAGCTAAATAGATAATAGGTAGATGATAAATAGATAGATGAAAGAGAGTAGATAGATGGTAGATATAGGTGATAGATAGATAATAGGTAGATGATAGGAAGGTAGTAGATAGATGTAGATTAGATAGACAGATAGGCAGATGATGGAATGTGAGTAGATGAATAGATAGATGATAGATAGATACATACATACATATATACATACATAAATACATGATAGGATGTAATGGATAAAAGATAGATAGAGACACAGATGATAGAATGTGCGTGGATGAATAGATAAAAGATAGATAAAAGGATGTGAATGTATGAATAGACAGATAACAGATGGATGGATGGATAGATAATAGGATATGAGTGGATGAATAGATAGATAAACAGATGATAGGATGTTAGTGGATGAATAGATAGATGGATAGATAGATGTGATGGTGGGTGGATAGGTGGATGAACAGATAGATAGATATATGGATAGGTGAATAGATAGATACTAGACAGATGTGATGGTTGGATGGATGGATGGATGGATGAATAGATTGATAGATTGATCAATAGATAGAGAGATGATATATGGATTTCTTTTAATAGATATGACAGATAGTAGACAGATGATAGATGAATAGATGGATAGTTATTAATAGATACACAGAAAGATGATAGAATGTGAGTGGATGAATTGATAGATGATAGATAGATAGATAGATAGATAATATATAGATAAGATAGATACATAAATAGATACATAGATAATAGGATGTAATGGATAAAAGATAGATATACAGATGATAGAATGTGAGTGGATGAATAGATAAATGATAGATGATAGAATGTTAGTGAATGAATAGATAAATGATAGATAGATAGATAATAGGATGTGAAGGTATGAATACGTAGTTAATAGATAGGTGGATGGCTAGATAGGTAGATAGATAGACACATAGATTGATAGATAGATAGATAGATAGATAGATAATAGATAATAGGATATGAGTGGATGAATAGACAGATAGATGATAGATAGATAATAGGATATGAGTGGATGAATAGATAGGTACATAGATGTGATGGTGGATGAACAGATAGATACATGGATAGATGAATAGATAGATACTAGATAGACATGATGGATGCATGGATGGATGGATGGATGGATGGATGGATGGATAGATCAATCAATAGATAGATAGATAGATAGATAGATAGATAGATAGATAGATAATATATAGATGAGATAGATACATAAATAGATACATAGATTATAGGATGTAATGGATAAAAGATAGATATACAGATGATAGAATGTGAGTGGATGAATAGATAAATGATAGATGATAGAATGTTAGTGAATGAATAGACAAATGATAGATAGATAGATAATAGGATGTGAATGTATGAATACGTAGATAATAGATGGGTGGATGGCTAGATAGGTAGATAGATAGACACATAGATTGATAAATAGATAGGTAGATAGATAGATAGATAGATGATAGATAATAGGATATGAGTGGATGAATAGACAGATAGATGATAAATAGATAATAGGATATGAGTGGATGAATAGATAGATACATAGATGTGATGGTGGATGAACAGATAGATACATGGATAGATGAATAGATAGATACTAGATAGACATGATGGATGCATGGATGGATGGATGGATGGATGGATGGATGGATAGATCAATCAATAGATAGATAGATAGATAGATAGATAGATAGATAGATAGATAATATATAGATGAGATAGATACATAAATAGATACATAGATTATAGGATGTAATGGATAAAAGATAGATATACAGATGATAGAATGTGAGTGGATGAATAGATAAATGATAGATGATAGAATGTTAGTGAATGAATAGACAAATAGATAGATAGATAATAGGATGTGAATGTATGAATATGTAGATAATAGATGGGTGGATGGCTAGATAGGTAGATAGATAGACACATAGATTGACAAATAGATAGGTAGATAGATAGATAGATAGATGATAGATAATAGGATATGAGTGGATGAATAGACAGATAGATGATAAATAGATAATAGGATATGAGTGGATGAATAGATAGATACATAGATGTGATGGTGGATGAACAGATAGATACATGGATAGATGAATAGATAGGTACTAGATAGACATGATGGATGGATGGATGGATGGATAGATCGATCAATAGATGATAGATAGATAGATAGATAGATAGATAGATAGATAGATAGATAGACAGATAGATAGACCTTCATGAAAAAATTCCCTACATTTAGTAGAACGCACTAGGACCTTACCCCTGGGGACGCTGAAACTTAAGTTGAGATTTGGGTCAACAACACAATGATTGTTTTCCAGGACGTGGCATCTGCTGATTCTGGGGACCAGCCTGAGGGAAGGCACGAATTTTGTCCTCCTTCTTCCAGAAGGAGGCCTCTTTGCAAATGGTTCTTGGGGAGAAAGTTTGCCTCTGGCTCTTTGGTATATTTCTGCATCTCAAGGGACATTTCTATCTCAACCTAATACTGAATTCCTCTTGGATGAGTCTCAAAATCATGGTGTTTCTCTTCAGTTTCATGACTGGAGGGGGTGAGAGTCAGTGGGGTGGACACACCCATCCTCAGGACAGAGTCAGCAAGGAAATAAATATACTCCTGGTTCTCTAGTGGAGAGTTTAGCAATTTAACCTGAGAGGTTGGAGACTACCTACTCTATTTTCATGAGCAGTCTTGGATTTGCGGCCTCACTAAAGAAACTCATAAAATGCAAAGCACAGATGTAGAAAATGACCAAGAAAGAAAACACCTCGAAAATCAGTTTTAGGATGAGCCCAGGTTAAAAACGCAGCATACAAGCTGGGCGACGTGGGTCATGCCTGTCATCCCAGCACTTTGGAGGCCGAGGTGGGAGGATCACCTGAGGTCAGGAGTTTGAGACCAGCCTCACTAACATGGTGAAACCTCGTCTCTACTAAAAATACAAAAATTAGCTGAGTGTGCTGGTGCGCACCTGTAATCTTAGGTACTCGGGAGGCTGAGGCAGGAGAATCGCTTGAACCTGGGAGGCGGAGGTTGCAGTGAGCTGAGATCATGCCACTGCACTCCAGCCTGGGGGACACTGTGAGAGTTTGTCTCAACAAGCAAAACAAACAAACAAACAAACAAAACCCCACAACATAATTCATTCGAACCCATTCTTAGTCATCTTTGTGAGATTATAAAACCACAAATTCTGATTCACTGGGATAGGGTGGAGACAGAAATCCATGCGAGTTTGAAAAGCGTGTAAATTAGCTCAGACATTTTCAAGCACACACGGGGATTAAAACTCAGCCAACAGCTCTTCACTGTTGGGCCGCTCTATTACCAGGACTTTGATAAAAAGATGAAAGTGCACTGAAATTGTGGTCTTCAGTAGGTGAACTCTTCTGCTCAGAGGTTTTCCTATAGCTGAGATATTCTCCTGTGTCTTGTCGCTGCCTTTACTTTCACATATTAGTAGAGAATGAAAAGTTGAAGAATTTGACTTCAATTTGGGTGTTCATTGGTGCAATGGATATGGTTGTCTGTTGAAGGGAGTGAACCTCTGAAAACGAAGCCATGGGCTGGCTCTCAGACCTAAGATAAAATACAAGATGTCATGAAGACCAAAGAGAGGAGAAGCAGTGAAACTGGAATAGAGAGTCCCAGACAATACCCTGGCTGGGTGGAGAAGATGCATGGATTTCATTGATAAGAGACTGCAGGATTGTAAGACAGATGTACAAAATGGCTCAGAGAGAAAACTCTTGGGGTCTTTCTCTAGCCTGCTCCCAACATCTGATTTCTTTTTTCTTTCTTTCTTTTTTTTTTTTTTTTTTTTTGAGATGGAGTCCTGCTCTTTCGCCCAAGCTGGAGTGCAATGGTGTGATCTCAGCTCACTGCAACCTCTGCCTCCAGGTTCA
This sequence comes from Pan paniscus, assembly GCF_029289425.2. NCBI lineage: Eukaryota > Metazoa > Chordata > Mammalia > Primates > Hominidae > Pan > Pan paniscus. The sequence goes on along the minus strand of NC_073273.2, from coordinate 46,314,465 downwards.
TGCAATTTTCCTGCTTCAGCCTTTCGAGTAGTGGGGATTACAGGCGCCTGCCACCAAGCCTGGCTAATTTTTGTATTTTTAGTAGAGATGGGGTTTTGCCATGTTGACCAGGCTGGTCTCGAACTCCTGACCCCAGGTGATTCACCTGCCTCGACCTCCTGAAGTGCTTTTTAAAAAATTTTCTTATTATTTTTTTTTTCAAGGAGCCTTCAACAGCAGGATCCACATCTGAATTCTAAACCTCTCTTTTCCAGCTGACTACAACATTGCCTTCTCTGAGTGTTTGACCCATCAAAGCCAGACTCTTTCTTCCACCATCTCCTGAAGGCACCATCTTGGTTGGCCACTGAAGTAGGCTGAAAGATGATGACCTGGAGAAATAGATCCTTGTCCTAATCCCTAAGAAGCAGAGAATGTTCACTTACGTGGTAAAAAAGGGTCTTTGCAGACATGATGAATGAAGAATCTTGAGATGAAGAATTATCCTGGATTATCTGGGTGGACTCTACATCCAATGGCAGGTGTCCTTCTGGGAGACAGAAGAAGAGACACAGACACAGAGGAGAAGGCCACGTGGAGACGGAGGCAGAGACTGCAGTGAGGCAGCCACAAGCCCAGGGATGCCTGGAGTCTCCAGGAGCTGGGAGAGGCAGGAAGGACCCTCCCCTGGGGCCTCCAGAAGGAACTGGATACAGTTGTAATGGATTGAACAGTGGCTGTCGGATAGACACGTTCATGTCCTAACTCCCAGAACCTGGAATGAGATCGCATTTGGAAATAGGGTCTTTGCACACTTAATTAGTTAAGGATCTTGAGAGGAAATCATCGTGGATTAGGGTGGGCTCTAATTCCAATAACAAGTGTCCCTGTGAGAGACAGAAGAGGAGACACAGACACAGAGGAGAAGCCACATGGAGATGGCGGCAGAGTCCATCTAATTCAGGACACTCTCAACTTGAAATCCTGAATTTAACGCGTCTGTAAACACCTTATTTTTAATTAAGGTTACAAATAGTGTCCTGGCAACCATGCGTTTTAGAGGACACTTTAAGCTAATACAGAGAGTGACAGCTGATTCTTGTAATTATCACAGAAAGGGAATTTTCATTTGCTGGAAGAGAGAAGAAAGCAGAAATTAAACAGGCAGTTTCTTCCACGTTGCTTTGGGCTCTGTTTGATTGCATTTACTCCAACCTCTGATGCCCTGAAGTGAAGGGTTTTGACTACAAACCTCAAATGGGCTTCCAGCCCCAGGAATTTATGAACTTGCATTTTTTTTTTTTTTGGTCTTTTGACAGGCCCTGAAGCGGCTACAATAGAAGAAAAACAAATCTTCTACGAACAGAGAATTACTCTGGAAGGTCAAAAGCTAAGCTTAAAAGGATCTGTTAAAACTCAACATCAAGGCTGGGCGCTGTGGCTCACTCCTATAATCCCAGCACTTTTGGAGGCTGAGGCGGGAGGATCACCTGAGGTCAGGAGTTCGAGACCAGCCTGGCCAGCATGGTGAAATCCTGACTCTACTAAAAATACAATAATTAGCCAGGCATGGTGGCGGGTGCCTGTAATCCGAGCTACTCGGGAGGCTGAGGCAGGAAAATCACTTGAACCTGGGAGGTGGAGGATTCAGTGAGCGGAGATCGCACCACTGCACTCCAGCCTGGGTGACGGAGCGAGACTCCATCTCAAAGAAAACAAACAAAGAAACAAAAACAAACAAACAAAACCCCTCAACATCAAAAGGACAAACAACCCAATTAAAAAGTAGGCAAAGAACTAGAATAGACATTTCTCCAAAAGAAGATAAAGAAATGGCCAAGAAGGGCATGCAGAGATGCCCAGCATCACTTACCATTACTGACGTCAAAACCGCGTTGAGAGACGGCTTCACACCCACGAGGATGGCAAGAAGGATAGTTGAGACAATATTAGCAAGCGTTGATGAGAATGTGGAGAAACTGGAAGTCCTGTCTACTGCTGGAGGGTAAAATGGCACAGCCGCTGTGGGAAATGGCATGCACCTCACCAAAAAATGACACATAGACTTATCCTATGATTGCATGATCTCACTCCTGGCTGTGTGCATCCAAAATAACTAAAAACAGACTCAAAGAAATACCAGAGCACAAAGAGCAGTGGTGCACGTGCCTGTCATCCCAGCTCCTCGGGAGGCTGAGGCAGGAGAATTGCTTGAACCCAGGAGGTGGAGGTTGCAGTGAGGTGAGATGGTGCCATTGCACTCCAGCTTGGGTGACAGAGCGAGACTCTGTCTCAAATAAATAAATAAATAAACATCACACCTGTAATCCCAGCACTTTTGGGAGGCTGAGGCGGGCAGATCCCGAGGTCAGGAGTTCGAGACCAGTCTGGCCAACGTAGTGTAACCCCGTCTCTACTAAAAAAAAATACAAAAAATTAGCCGGGTGTGGCGGTGCACGCCTGTACTCCCAGCGACTTGGGAGGCTGAGGCGGAAAAATGGCGTGAACCCGGGAGGCGGGGAGGTTGCAGTGAGCCGAGGTTGTGCCATTGCACTGCAACCTGGGAGACAGTGAGAGACTCCATCTCAAAATAAAAAAATAACATAAAATAATAAATAAATAAATAAATAAATAAATAGAATCTCCAGTCCTTGGGCTCAGGGCTATTTGTACACACAACTACAGGGAGACTTTGGGTTTCCCGGTTCGGTTTTCCTTTAATCCGAAAGCTCTTCTAGAAAGAAAGTGATATTTCACCTGTTAAAGCTGCTGAATTATTCTCAAGCGGGTTCTGCGTATCTTGCACCTGTATTGGCCGATGGGCGTCAGAGACGCTCCCATCTCGTTACTGGGAGAGGCGGGACTGGGGGGGTTTCATCGCCAGGGATGAGGGGCTCGAGGTACTTACCTTTGTGGTGGGGACATTAACTACAGCATAGCCTGAATCTTGTGATGTTGAACCATGCACGGTGGCACTGCCTCGGTCTCCCCAAGAGGCTGTTGATGCCTGTTTTACTTTTATATTTTTATATTTATTTATTTATTTGAGATGGACTCTCGTTCTGTCACCCAGGCTGGAGTTCAATGGCACGATCGTGACTCACTGCAATCTCTGCCTCCCGGGTTCAAACGATTCTCCTGCCTCAGCCTCTGGAGTAGCTGGGATTACAGGCACCTGGCACCACGCCCAGCTAATTTTTGTGTTTTTAGTAGAGACAGGGTTTCACCATGTAGGCCAGGCTGGTTTTGAACTCCCAACCTTGTGATCTGCCTGCCTTGGCCTCCCAAATTGCTGAGATTACAGGCATGAGCCACCACGTCCAGCCTTTATTTTTATTTTTGTTTATTTATTTGAGATGAGTCTCGCTCTGTCTCCCAGACTGCAGTGTGATGGTGCGATCTCGGCTCACTGCAACCTCCACCTCCCGGGTTCAAGTGATTCTCCTGCCTCAGCCTCCCAAGTAGCTGGGATTATAGGCACCTGCCACCACCCCTGGTTAATTTTTGTATTTTTAGTAGAGATGGGGTTTCGCCATGTTAGCCAGGCTGGTCTTGAAACCCTGATTTTGTGATCTGCCTGCCTTGGCCTCCCAACGTGCTGGGATTACAGGCATGAGCCACCATGACCAGCATTTATTTTTATTTTTATTTTTGTTTATTTATTTGAGATGAGTCTCGCTCTGTCTCCCAGACTGCAGTGCAATGGTGTGATCTCAGATCACTGCAACCTCCGCCTTCCGGGTTCAAGCGATTCTCCTGCCTCAGCCTCCCAAGTAGCTGGGATGACAGGTGTGCAACACCACGCCCAGTTAATTTTTGTATTTTTAGTAGAGATGGGGTTTCGCCATGTTGGCCAGACTGGTCTTGAACCCCTGATTTTGTGATCCGCCCACCTTGGCCCCCCAAAGTGCTGGGATTACAGGCATGAGCCACCATGCCTGGCATTAATTTTTATTTTAATTTTTGTGTATTTATTTGAGACGAGTCTCGCTCTGTTTCCAAGGCTGCAGTGCAATGGCACGATTTCGGTTCACTGCAACGTCCGCCTCCTGGGTTCAAGTGATTCTTCTGCCTCAGCCTCCCGAGTAGCTGGAATTACAGGCACCCGCCACCACGCCCGGCTAATTTTTCTATTTTTAGTAGAGATGGGGTTTCACCATGTTGGCCAGGCTGGTCTCGAACTCCCGACCTCAAGTGATCCACCCGCCTCAGCCTCCCAAAGTGCTGGGATGACAGGCGTGAGCCACCACGCCCGGTGGATGATGCCTATTTTATAAATCAACGCCTAGAAGGTTTAGCATGTCCAGAATCTTTTGGAACAGGTGCTACCAGCCACCCACCTGGGCTGGTTCTTTTATTTCATTTCATTTATTTATTTCATATTTTAGTTTATTAACATTTTATTTAATGTATTATTTTATTTATTTAATTTATCTTTGATTGTATTGGTATTTTATTTCATTATTTAATTTTATTTTTATTTCATTTTATTTTGTTTGAGACAGGGTCTTACTCTGCCCCCGGGCTGGAGTGCAGTGGCTCGATCACGGCTCATTGCAGCCTCAAATTCCTGGGGTGAAGCAATCCTCCCATCTCAGCCTCCTGAGTAGCTGGGATGACAGGCACGCACCACTCCTGGCTAATTGAAACTGGGAGACACAGTTTGCAGTAACCCGAGATTTTATAATAATTTTATAATTATTATAATTATAATTTCTCATAATGTTATAATCATAATTATAATTATAATAATAATGTTATAATTATAATTATAATAATTTATAATAATTATAATATATAATTATATTATATATTATATATAAATTATATATATAATATATATAAAAATATAACTATATTATATATTTTATAATTATAATTATAATTATAATTGTTTTATAATAATTATAATTATAATTATAATTATTTTATAATTATAATTATAATTATTTTATAATTATAATTATAATTATTTTATAATAATTATAATTATAATTGTTTTATAATTATTATAATTATAATTTATAATACTTTTATAATTATATTTATAAATTATATATTTTATATAATAAAATTATATTATAATTATAATTATAAATTATAATTTATACCACTCCTGGCTAATTTTATAATAATTTTAACATTGAGGTTTCAGTATGGTACCCAGGCTGGTCTTGAACTCCCAGGCTCAAGCAATCCTCCTGCCTCAGGCCTCCCAAAGTGCTGGGATTACAGGTGTGATATTTATTTATTTATTTATTTGAGACGGAGTCTCGCTCTGTCGCCCAGGCTGGAGTGCAGTGGCACAACCTTGGCTCACTGCAGCCTCCACCTCCTGGGTTCAAGCAATTCTCCTGCCTCGGCCTCCTGAGTAGCTGGGACTACAGGCATGCACCACTCCTGGCTAATTGAAACAGGGAGACAGAGGTTGCATTGAGCCAAGATTTTATAATAATTTTATAATCATTATAATTATAATTAATAATAATGTTATAATTATAATGTTATAATTATAATTTATAATAATTTTATAATTATAATCATAATAATTTTATAATAATTATAATTATAATAATTTTGTAAAATAATTATAATTATAATTATAATTATTTTATAATTATATTTATAAATTATCTTATATATTTTATATAATAAAATTATATTAAAATTATAATAATAAATTATAATTATAATTTATTATTATAAATTATAATTTATACCACTCCTGGCTAATTTTATAATAATTTTAACATTGAGGTTTCACTATGGTACCCAGGCTGGTCTTGAACTCCTGGGCTCAAGCAATCCTCCTGCCTCAGGCCTCCCAAAGTGCTGGGATTACAGGTGTGAGCCACTGTGCCTGGCTAGTTTTTTTTTCTTTCAGGTAGAGACGGGGTCTCACTGTGTTGCCCAGGCTTCGGTTTGTCCTTTTAAATAGCCGATCGGGATATTTAGTGTTACGGTTATGCCTGGTTCCATAGCAGGGGTATTGATTGGTATGGAATCAAAATCGGGATATGACATTGTTACTGTAAGATGCTGTGAAACCTGCTCTCCACACTCCCTTGTAAACGGAGACAGGGGGGTTTGCCCCTTGTCCATCTGTATCTACACATCCTCCTGGTAGGGACTGTACCTTTTGCCCGTCTTTCACGGCAAAAGAATCCTCCTGGTCCCCGGGTGGATATATAGGCTCCTGTTTCCAACGCTGGAGGCTGCAGCTCACCCCGCTGCACCCCCCTTACCCACCGCTTCTGATCTGAACTCCGGGCTGATGTGGATTCAGCCAAACTGCCTGCTATACCCCATTCCCATTCAATCCATTACGCGGCTCCCTCCACCGACTCCTCATCTCCCTGACTTCTAATTTGACAATGACAAAGAGCTCCGCGGTGATTTTAAATTTCATAATTTTAATCTGTCAAGCCTGACATTTAATTACTGCCCTCCTCACCTTGCAGCCACGTAGGAGGGCTGCTGTGCGTCTTCCTTTACAATGTATTATTTTTCCCCTTCCACCCCCGTGGAGGAGTAGACTAATAAATAAATATATGCATAACTGCCAGGTACAAGACAATGTGCTAGGGATGGTCTATTATCCCCAAATCTAGACAGATGAGGTTAATCATATTTCCAAGTGCCACTTTATCATATTAGGAGTGATTAAAGCACGGCCTCAGCCCCTGGATGAGGCGTCCGTTGGAAACATGAAACAGGAGACCTGGTCTGTGCAGTTTCATGTGAGCCGTTAGCGAGGCACACAGGGAGGTTGTGGGAGCCTTATGGGAACCCCGATTTGCTGCGCTGCTGGTTGTGGGGTTTGCAAACAAAGCAAGGCAAGCAGGGATTGCTAAGAGATGGCTCTGGGCAGCTGGGGTACGAAGGTTGTTTGGGACAGCTGGGGCCGTTCCTTGGGTGTCTGTGGGAGGAAAGCCTCTCTCCACATGCTGGTGTAATAGCAGGTGTAACAGACTCATCCTAACTGGGTTACCTGTGTTGAGACCGTCCACCTTGACTTAGGTCCAAGCTGACTTCTTTTGCTTTTGAGACGGACTCTCATTCTGTCACCCAGGCTGGAGTGCAGTGGCATGATCTCGGCTCCCTGCAACCTCCACCTCCCTGGTTCAAGCGATTCTCCTGCCTCAGCCTCCCGAGTAGCTGGGATTACAGGTGCCCGCCACCATGCCCGGCCAATTTTTGTGTTTTTAGTAGAGACGGAGTTTCACCATGTTGGCCAGGCTGGTCTCGAACTCCTGACCTCAGGTGATCCGCCCGCCTCGGCCTCCCAAAGTGCTGGGATGACAGGCATGAGCCACCGCATCCGGCCCTTAGCCCATAATGTTTCAATTTTTTTTTTTTTTTAATTTTTTGAGACGGAGTCTCACTTTGTCACATGGGCTGGAGTGCAGTGGCACGATCTCGGCTCCCTGCAACCTCCACCTCCCTGGTTCAAGCGATTCTCCTGCCTCAGCCTCCCGAGTAGCTGGGATTACAGGTGCCCGCCACCACGCCCGGCTAATTTTTGTGTTTTTAGTAGCGACAGGGTTTTACCATGTTGGCCAGGCTGGTCTCAAACTCCTGATCTCAAGTGATCCACCCGCCTCGGCCTCCCAAAGTGCTGGGATTACAGGCATAAGCCACTGCGCCCAGCCCTTATCCCATAATCTTTCAATTTTTTGAAAATATTTGAAGGCATGCATCATCACATTCTGAGATCACATGGATGAAGCTGGAAACCATCATTCTCAGCAAACCATCGCAGGGACAGAAAATCAAGTCTACCATGAGAAAGACCCATTCTAATATGCCAAAGCAAAGCATGATGCACCTGGGGAGCCCAATTTCAGGTCAATATGGAAGAAGAGATGGCTCAATGCCAGAGTTGTGTGAGGGTGAAATGCCTTTTAATGACCCGGGTGAAATGTATTTTAGTAGAGACAGGGTTTAATGAGAAGGCGAGTTTCCTTCCGTTGGACATACCCCAGAGACCCCGGTGTCCCACCCAGAGAAAACCAAAGGCAGGTTCCAAGCAAGGGTCAGACGTTGGACTTCACAGCCCTGCACGTCCGTGCTAAGTCTTGGAGTCCATAAGACGTCAGGGGGCTGCCGCCTGTGTCCGCTTCCTCTCTGCAAGTCCAGGGATGCCAAACGGATCACTTCAACATTGAAAATGCATTTTTGTATCAGTGTGGGCTGCAGAATGTCTCCAATGCAAAGAAAAACCTCATCATCCCAGGCAGAGACTTGGCAAATACCTCCTACCAGGAATGTTTGTACAACATGGTCTTAGCCTCCATTCCCATGTTATACATAATTCGTCCCCAGTGGACATAAAACAGTTTGTAACAATGCAAAAAATGCTTATCCTCGTAGTCCAATTGCAGTAAAAACAAAAAACAAAAAAAGATCCTGAAAGATTGAATTTTCTTTTCTTATGATACATTCAGAACTGCGGTCCAGAATAATCAAGCCATATTATTTTCCATAAATGTCTGCATTTTTTCTGGGAAACCCCAAGGGCCCTGTATGCAGAATGAAAAGCTTGGTCTAGCTTGAGATTTGGCAAGAAGCTGTTTAACACAGAGAGGGGCCAGGCAACAGGGGTTCCTCAGGTCATTTCCCACCATAAATAGCTCAGTGCAATTTAGAGAATGAGAGGGAAGTATTTTGTAATTTCACTAAAGGATTAAGAAAATATAATAGTAATTGCCAGGCGGGAAAAAAATCCTTTTTTTTTTTTGTTTGTTTCAAAAATCAGTCAAGAGGAGTTTAGAAAGGAGATCAGATTGGAGGGGGGAGGGTTATTTATTTAATTTTTGTTTTGTTTTATTTTTAAGAGAGAGTCTCACTGTGTCACCCACGCTGGAGTGCAGTGGTGCAATCTTGGCTCACTGCAACCTCTGCCTCCCAGGCTCAGGTGATTCTCCTGCCTCAGCCTACCAAGGAGCTGGGATTACAGGCACCCGCCACCACGCCCAGCTAATTTTTGTATTTTTAGTAGAGATGGGGTTTCACCATGTTGGCCAGGCTGGTCTCAAACTCCTGACCTCAAGTGATCCATGAGCCTTGACCTCCCAAAGTGCTGGGATTACCGGCCTGAGCCACCATGCCTGGCCTTACTTAATTTTTTAAATCATTTTATCCTGAGCTTCTAACACACTGGTCATTGGGAGCACATGGTAATCACAAGGAAGAATTTTTAAAGTTTTTTTTTAAAAATGTATCAATGATAATGGGTACATAATAGTTGTATATATTTATGCCGTAAGTGTGGTGTTTTGATACAAGCATACAATGTATCATGATCAAACCAGGGTGACTGGGGTATTTACCAACTCAGGCATTTATCGTTTCATTTTATTTATCACTTATCATTTTATTTCATTATGTCAAATCCACTGTTTTAGTTATTTTAAAATATACAATAAGTTATTGTTAAGTATAGTCACCTTACAGTGCTACCAAATAAGAGATCCTTTTCATTCTACCTCACTCCATTTTTAATTTTTTAAAATTATACTTTAAGTTCTAGGATACACGTGCAGAACGTGCAGGTTTGTTACCTAGGTATACACGTGCCATGGTGGTTTGCTGCACCCATCAACCCCTCATCTACATTAGGTATTTCTCTTAATGCAATCCCACCCCTCGGGCCCCCAGACACTGACAGGCCCCAGTGTGTGACGTTCCCCTCCCTGTGTCCATGTGATCTCATTGTTCAACTCCCACTTATGAGTGAGAACATGCGGCGTTTGGTTTTCTGTTCCTGTGTGAGTTTGCTGAGAATGATGGTTTCCAGCTTCATCCATGTCCCTGCAAAGGACATGAACTCATCCTTTTTCATGGCTGCGTAGTATTCCATGGTGTATATGTGCCACATTTTCTTTCTCCAGTCCATCATAGCAGTGTATATAGTTATGGGGTATAAGGATATTTTTGTACCCATTACCATCTCTACTATTTCCTTCCTTCCTGCTACTTTTCTCAGCCTTTGGTCACCATCCTCCTCCTCTCCATGTCCTTGAGTTTAGTGTTGTTTGTTTAATTTTTAGCTCGCACACATGTGTGAGAACATGTGAAATGTGTCTCTCTGTGCCAGCTTGTTTCACTGAACATAGTGACCTCCTCTTCCATCCATGTTTTTGCAAATGACAGGATCTTTTTTTTTTTTTTTTTTTTTGAGACAGAGTTTTGCTGTTGTTGCCCAGGCTGGAATGCAATGGCTCAATCTGAACACACTGCAACTTCCGCCTCCCGGGTTCAAGCAATTCTCCTGCTTGAGCCTCCTGAGTAACTGGGATTACTGGCACCCACCACCATGCCTGACTAATTTTGTCTTTTTTCTTTTTTTTTAGTAGAGACAGGGTTTCTCCATGTTGGCCAGGCTGGTCTCGAACTCCCAATCTCAGGTGATCCACCTGCCTCAACTTCCCAAAGTGCTGGGATTACAGGTGTGAGCCACCACACCCAGCCAGGATCTCATTGTTTTTTGTTTTTTGTTTTTCCAGCTGAATACTATTTCCTTGTGATTGACAAATAATAATTATATACATTTCTAGAGCACCATGCAATGTTTTGATACGTGCATAGGTTGTGGAATGGTTAGATCAAGCTCATTAACAAATGCATCACCTCACATACATCTCATCTTTAGGAGGTAAGAGCATTTAAAATCGACTCTTTCAGCAATTTTGAAACATGCAATACGTTATTATTAACTATGAGAATGAGAAAGAAGAGGACAAGGACCTCTCAGAGAAGCAGCAAACATAGGTCCAAGGTCTCACAGCATTGACTTAAGCACCAACTGACTGCCTCTTAATTAGGTGCTTCCAAGTAAATATAACTATTATCTATCAGATACAATACCAGAGACACCATACCATATATACGATAAGGCCTCACCCAACGTGATTGATAGGTTATCAGAAATTACAACTTTTGCCAGGCATGCTGGCTCACACCTGTAATCCCAGCACTTTGGGAGGCTGAGGTGGGTGGATCACCTGAGGTCAAGAGTTCAAGACCAGCCTGGCCAACATAGTGAAACCCCATCTCTACTAAAAAATACAAAAATTGGCTGACATGATGGTGCATGCCTATAGTCCCAGCTACTCAGGAGGCTGAGGCAGGACAATCGTTTCAAGCCAGGAGGTGGAGGTTGCAGTGAGCCAAGATCACACCACTGCACTCCAGCCTGAGCAACAGAGTGACACTCTGTCTCAAAAAGAGAAACTGCAGACCGGGCACAGTGGCTCACGCCTGTAATCCCAGCACTTTGGGAGGCCGAGGCGGGTGCATCATGAGGTCAGGAGATCGAGACCATCCTGGCTAACATGGTGAAACCCCATCTCTACTAAAAACACAAAAAATTAGCCCAGCGTGGTGGCGGGCACCTGTAGTCCCAGCTACTCGGGAAGCTGAGGCAGGAGAATGGTGTGAACCCGGGAGGCAGAGCTTGCAGTGAGCCGAGATTGCACCACTGCACTCCAGCCTGGGCGACAGAGCGAGACTCCGTCTCAAAAAAACAAACTGCAACTTTAAGCAAAATGACTTACGTATAACCTATTTTACCATAGGCCAATTGATATAAACAAGAGTTAAATTCCTAGAGCATGCAATACGTCCTTTTGCTTAAAGTTGCTGCTTTCAAGAACCTATTTGTGATATCAAGTGAGAAGTTACTGTATATAGAAATTATATATTTATTATACCTTTTGTATACATATTGTTTATTGTGTATATCTATATGTCTTTACACAAATATGTTCATGTATCTATGTCCATTATATGTATTTTATACATATGTATATATGTATAAAATCTATTTATATATACATATGTATCTGTATACACATGCATATATTTATATGTATCTATTTATATATACATATGCATACATACGTATCTATTTATATATACATATGCATACATACGTATCTATTTATATATACATATGCATACATACGTATCTATTTATATATACATATGCATACATACGTATCTATTTATATATACATATGCATACATACGTATCTATTTATATATACATATGCATACATATGTATCTATTTATATACACATATGCATATATATGTATCTATTTATATATACATATGTCTCCACTAGCTTGGTGCAAAAGTTAATGGCAAAAACTGAAATTACTCTTGCATTGACCTGATATTTATATATATTTTAAGTTTAGGTTTTAATTCTATGGATACAGATTCATTTATATAGATCATTGATACAGATGTCCTGTATTTATGGAAATTGCCCCCACATATGTCTTTTATATTCATCTATGTATATTATGGACCTATGTATGTTTTTATATCTACATGTATATCTTTTTACACACATCACTGGAAATAGACTGTTTAAAATTAACTGAACAGATGATGAAAAAAAAAAACTGTGCAAGAAGAAAGTTAAGCCACCTTTTTTTTTTTCCTGCCTTCTGAGTTGGACTACACGTGTTTCAATAACAGCGTGCTTTTAAAAAGATATTTTTGAAAAGTTGCGGCTCGTCTGGCTTGTATTGGAGGTTGAATTTTGAGGGAAGTGACATATGTTCCCTAGAAGGCCTGCCTCAGTGGCTCCGGCCGGACGATTATTTTGGTGTGTTTACGCAGGTTGCTAATTTTAAGTAACTGGATGTTTCCTTCATAACGACCTGCCCGAGGAGGAAGAAGGAACGATTTGTCGTCCCATAATCTTCCCCCAGGGTTGTCTGCATTTTTAAAATACAAGTCTAACCAAGATCTCCAAAAGGCATCTGAAAAATGTTTTTATGTGTGGAAACCGTTCATTTCTCCGTGGTTGCAAAACTCAAAAAATAGATGGGGCATTTCTGAAACTTTCCCAGAAAAATCCCTCTTGGGCTAAAACTAACATTCGATGGAGAGAAGCAAATAGGAAAGCACAAAATAAGGAAAGAAAGGCCTTCAGCGTAAAGTGATCATTTTCCTTTTAAGAACTGTCTGCTTATCATAACATGAAGATCATATTTCTGGTAGCTTTTAGAAATCCATGTGGGTGATGCTGATATACTTAGAACTGTTCCAGTCATTCTCTAAGCTGAGACTTAGTGAATCCTCAGTTGGAATCTCCTTTGTAAAGAACCCACACTCCTATTTTTGGCAACAAACTGGGATCTTTTGTGTTTATTGGTCTTAAATCACCTTTTACTAAAGAGAGCTACGCCAGCCCCTAAATTACCAAAAGAATAATAGTTTCACGCTATGATGCCTTTCTCGCCCCCGTTTTGTCCTGAAGAATGAGAATTGCTGCCTCTTTTGAACGTGCAGCTGTCTGGCGTGAGGGGACTTTCTTTTAGCTTCGTAAGAGTCAGTCTTGGCAGTTTTTGGTAACCAGAAACCAAGAATCAGAATTTGAATGCAGGGAAAAATGTGACACAGGAAATATGTTCATCTGTTACCTATATTTTAAAAGTTGAAAAATGAAGAGCTTTGGACTCTCTCTCTCTATATATAGATATTATATCTAGATATATAGTATTATATCTAGATATATCGTATTATATATATATCTATATATCTATATATAATCTAGATTTATATCTATATATAATACTATACATCTATATATCTATATATAATATCTCTATATAGATATATATCTATATATAATATCTCTATATAGATATATATCTATATATCTATATATAATATCTATATACAGATATATATCTATATATCTATATATAATATCTATATATAGATATATATCTATATATCTATATATAGATATATATCTATATATGATATCTATATATAATATCATATATATAATATCATATATAGATATGTATCTATATAGATATATATCTCTATATATCTATATATCTAATCTATATAACTATATATCTATATATCTCTAATCTGTATATCTATATATCTATATATCTATCTATTTATATCTATATATTATATCTATATATATCTATACATATGTCTATACATAATATATCTATAAATATATATGTATACATATACGTATATGTATACATACATATGTATACATATATACATATCTATATATACATATATCTATACATAATATATCATATATAATATATATCTATATATAAATGTATCTCTATATCTATATATAATACATATCTATATAATATATATCTATATATCATATATACATATATCTATATATCTATATATCATATATAAATATATCTACATATCTATATATATCTCTATATATTTGTATATAATATATATCTATATATCACATATAAATATATCTATAGAGATATATAATATCTTTCTCTCTCTCTCTCTCTCTATATATATATATATATATCTCTCTCAAAGAGGCAAAATGGTAGTTATTTTTTTTCCTGTCAAGCTGCTGCTTCTATAGAATTATAAGTCATTCTAAGGAAACTAGGAGAATTTTTAAAATCATCATAATAAACGGACCCGGTGTCTCTTTGGAACTTAGAACTCTGACACTGAGTAACAAATTGAGCCGTTGGGACGTTTGTATTTGGTTTCAGTTTTGCTGATGATATCACCGGAATCCGTTTCATACTTAAAAAATTATGCAGGGTTACTGGTGTTCAAGTTTGATTAGGTCATGTAAGAATGAGAAAAACAGGCAGTCATTTCTGGCAAGGTATAGGATTTCCTGCTTGCGCCCACATTTACCCCAATTCTTTCCTTGTGGGATGAAGTTTTTATCTGTCTCTCCATGTGTCTCTTTTCTGTTTTTTCCCCCCAATTCTTCTGTATGGAAATCTTTCTCGCTGATTTCTGGATGCCTTGTGCTTTTCCAAGTAATGTTATATTTTGGAAAGGTGAGGTTAGAAATGGCAGGCCCATCTCACAGCTGAAAAATTCGCCATCTGGATTTGTCTTTTCTTTATGCAGGTCCAAGACGAGTATTTCTCTGAAATGTTTTTACTATGATTCAACATGAGTTTTACAGATTTAAACCACTCCCAAGAGTCTATTCATTTTTTTTGTTTGTTTTTCTGAGACAGAGTCTTACTCTTGTGGCCCAGGCTGGAGTGCAGCGGGGGTGATATTGGCTCACTGCAACCTCCTGGGTTCAAGCGATTCTCCTGCCTCAGCCTCCCGAGTAGCTGGGGCTACAGGTGCCCACCACCACACCCGGCTAATTTTTGTATTTTTAGTAGAGATGGGGTTTCACCATGTTGGCCAGGCTGGTCTTGAACTCCTGACCTCAAGTGATTGACCTGCCTCAGCCTCCCAAAGTGCTGGGATTACAGGTGTGACCCACCATGCCCGACCCATTCATTCATTCATTCATTGATTCACTCATTCACAAGCTCACTCCATTCATTCATTCATTCACTCAGACGCTCATTCATTCATTCACAAGCTCACTCACTCATTCATTCACTCACAAGCTCATTCATTCATTCACAAGCTCATTCATTCATTCATTCGTTCACTCAAAGCTCACTCATTCATTCACAAGCTCACTCATTCACAAGCTCACTCATTCACAAGCTCACTCATTCATTCATTCATTCACTCAAAGCTCACTTATTCATTCATTCACTCACAAGATCACTCATTCGTTCATTCACAATCTCACTCCATTCATTCATTCACTCACAAGCTCACTCACTCATTCATTCATTTATTCAGAAGCTCAGTCACTCATTCATTCATTGGAGACCAGCCTGGCCAACATGATGAAACCCCGTCTCTACCAAAAATACAAAAATTAGCCAGATGTGGTGGCTCACGCCTGTCATCTGAACACATGTGTGAGCCACCACACCCGGCCAACTTTTATATTTTTTTTAGTAGAGATGGGGTTTCACCATGTTGGTCAGGCTGATCTCGAACTCCTGACCTCAAAAGATCCACCCGCCTCGGCCTCTCAAAGTGCTGGGATGACAGGTGTGAGCCACCGCACCCAGTCCAAAGCACTCGAGTGTAATCCAGAGGTAACACAGCAAGACTTGGGGGTCTTCCAGGCTTGGAGGTCTTCCATCCAGCCTCCAGGAATGCTGTCTCCATGGAGGTGCCCCAAGAAGTTGGTAATTCAAGGCCAGTCTCATGGTGGATATCAGGAAACCTGGAAGAAAGGTCATCGCCCATGGTGGGTTGGAAGGTCCAATCCGTGCAACTTCAGACAAAAGCTTGGAACGAAGCTGGTTCACCATGGCTGGCTGAATGCTTTGGTTGGATGGAGCAGACAGAAATCTACAGTTTTTCATGTGACTTTTGCTCCTGGGGCCTCAGGAGGGGAAGAAACAGATACGAAGCAGTTTCCACCAGGGCAACAACATCTCCGCAGAAGTTTTCTTTCTTAATACTGTTTCCAGAGTAGGGAAAAAAAAGAAAAGTCCCCAGGGGTGGGAACATGGAACCTGGGACCTGCATGGTTTTTCCTTGGCACCTGCTCAGAGCCCTACGTCCTGTGGGCTGGCTCATAATTACTTTCTCATTAAGAAAGCAATCCAGTTCATGCCTGTAATCCCAGCACGAGGCAGGTGGATCGTGAGGTCAGGAGTTCGAGACCAGCCTGGCTAACATGGTGAAACCCTGTGTCTATTAAAAATACAAAAATTACAGGCGGTGGCGGGTGCCTGTAATCCCAGCTACTTGGGAGGCTGAGGCAGGAGAATTGCTTGAACCGGGGAGGCAGAGGTTGCAGTGAGCCAAGATCATGCCACTGCACTCCAGCCTGAGTGACAGAACAAGACTCTGTCTAAAAAAAAAAAAAAAAGGGCAGTCTAAGGAGTGAGTATATCAAGACTTGGGTTTGAGAGTTAATCTGCCTCTTTATCTGTGCTCTGCAGAAGAGGGTACACCCCTTCCTCCAACCTCAAGGCAGAGCTCTGCGTGTGGCCAGAGGAATGTGGAGTCCCTTTGTTATTCTACTTGTCATACACCCAGGGTGACTTAAAAACAGCGTTTGCCTCCAAAATGCTACCATACGTCTTCCTGAAACATTCCACATTTCCCCAAACATTTGCAAGCAGCTGGGTTAAAACCATAGGGCACAAATGCATTCTTTCGAGGAGAACTTGGCACAACTAATCAGGAATGAGAAGGTGTCCCTTAAAAAATAACACATTTCCCCCTTTAAGATGCTTCAAGGGGCTCCCCCGGCCCTCCAGGCATGTCTGTAATTTCCCACAATTTTGCTTTACGTCTCAATATGCTTGAATTGGATTAAGGAAAATAATCAATGTTCTCAATACGGTATTTACTTGTAATATTTTCCTTGCGCCCTAAGTTAGTTTCCCCGAGATGAAAGATGATTTTAAAAATTGCTATAGGTAATGATTTTTTATAGCTTAATTTAGATTATATTGAAAATTATGAAGGGGAGGGGAAAAAAAATCCAACAACCCAGAATTGCCTCTACCTTATTAAACATCTCCACGTTTTTGCAATTTAAATACTACACTCAGCCATATATTTTCTGTATTTCTATTTCCACAATAAGCATTAATAACATGGTAATATCTTTATTTCCATACTGTTTCCTTAATACACCACGGGGAGCTGGAAGCCATGTTCACTCAACAATTATTTCCATGAGAAAGAGCAGATTGTAGCAAAGGGCTCAAATTTCCTCTCGTGTGGTGGAAAACACTCCTCCCTGCCTGCTGCCTTAAGTGAACGAGTGAAAAACACTCACTGGTTTAAAAAATAAATAGCACAGCTCTGTTTGCTTACAAGCCCACCTGTCCAACTTTTCTCCAGCTTCTGGGGATGTTTGTCTCCACCCGCTGCTGGGATCCAGATGTATCAGCAAGCTACCTCTGACAGTCAGCAAATTAGAAACTCCTAACAGTTTCATGCCTAACAGGCATGGTGGCTCATGTCTGTCATCCCAGCACTTTGGGAGGCTGAGGTGGGTGGATCACCTGAGGTCAGGAGTTCGAGACCAGCCTGGCCAACATGGTGAAACCCCATCTAATACAAAAAATTAGCTGGGCCTGGTAGCAGGAACCAGTAGTCCCAGCTACTCGGGAGGCTGAGGCAGGAGAATCTCTTGAACCCAGGAGGTGGAGGTTGCAGTGAGCCGATACCATGCCATTGCACTCCAGCCTGGGCAACAAGAGTGAAATTCTATCTCAAAAAAAAAAAAAAAAGACAGAAAAGAAAAAAGAAACTGAAACAGCGTCTCCTCCTAATGTCCATGCACTGGAATTCCAAGGGAACCACAGGGTGATCAGACGCCCTGAACTAAGCAAGACCTCCCCAGCAGCTTGGATCTCAAGCTCAGTGGCCCAGATGGGGGCTTGGGTCAGTCGAGGGAGGTACAACTACTGCCACTTAACAGAGAAGAGAGGCACCTGCTTTGGAGCTACTTCCCTGCAAGTAGGTAAAGCAATGTTTACCCCATAGAACCCCATGAAAAATGAAAACGAGGCTGGGAGCAGTGGCTCACGCCTGTCATCCCAGCACTTTGGGAGGCCGAGATGGATGGATTACGAGGTCAAGAGATCGAGACCAGCCTGGCCAACATGGTGAAACCCTGTCTCTACTAAAAATATAAAAATTAGCTGGGCATGGTGGCAGGCGCCTGTAGTCTCAGCTACTCGGGAGGCTGAGGCAGGAGAATTGCTTGAACCTGGGAGGTGGAGGTGGCAGGAGAATTGCTTGAACCTGGGAGGCAGAGGTGGCTGTGAGCCGAGATCACGCCACTGCACTCCAGCCTGGTGTCAGAGCGAGACTGCACCTCAAAAACAAAAACAGAAAAAACAAAAAAAGAAAAATGAAAATGAGGTAATCCCTTGCTAAGAAATCATTCAGGTTTTCAGCATGGCAATAACAGAACATGATGCTAAGGGCAAGACCAAAGAAGGCAAGGCTGCCGTCGTTATGCACATATCCATGAACATGGTATAACTAAACCCAGGTTCCGTGGCTCGTGGCTTGAAAACCAATCTGGAGAGTTGGTGGGAGGAAAAGCAGGTTTATTTGGAGAGCTGGCAAACCAAGAATCTGTTGAACAAAAGTCCGAGTGTACCCCCTTAAATAGGTACATCTTTCAGCCTCTTTTTATATGAAGGGCATGGGAAAGAGGAGGGAGCTGGGATAGAGAGATGACCGATGGCCACGGACCTCTGGATGCTAGTCAGGGTCCAAAGAGGTTGAAGACTTTTTTGTCCTTGGTCAAGTCACCATGCTCCCAAAAATCTTTAACAAAACATAGTTAGTTGTTTTACTTGTTTTCCCTTTAATCCCAGAGTTAGTTTTAAAAACTACATGATTGCGGCTGGGGGCGGTGGCTCACACCTGTCATCCCAGCACTTTGGGAGGCCGAGGCAGGTGGATCACTGCTGGGATCCAGTTGTATCAGCAAGCTACCTCTGACAGTCAGCAAATTAGAAACTCCTAACAGTTTCGTGCCTAACAGGCATGGTAGCTCATGTCTGTCATCCCAGCACTTTGGGAGGCCGAGGCAGGTGGATCTCCTGAGGTCAGGAGTTCGACACCAGCGTGGCCAACATGGTGAAAACCTGTCTCTACTAAAAATACAAAAATTAGCCGGGCATGGTGGCGGGCACTTGTAATCCAAGTTACTCGGGAGGCTGAGGCAGGAGAATTGTTTGAACCCGGGAGGTGGAGGTTGTAGTGAGCCGAGATTGCGCTGCTGCACTCCAGCCTGGGCAACAGAGCAAGACTCCATCTCAAACAAACAAACAAACAAAGAAAAAAACTACACGATTGCTGTTTTTGTGTTTTATCTCTGTGCTCTGAAACTATCCTATCCTATGTGCGGGAATGGGTAAGGTCCCCTTAAACAAAAAGTAGAGTTAGATATGTTCCTTATTTTGCTCTTTCACTGTTACTGCGGCCCCTGGAGGAAATGTCATTTAGAACGAGGTTCTCAACCCTGGATGGGAGGAAGCTTTGGTGTTTGGTGTTTCTTTGTTTTGTGTTTGAGACGGGTCTTTCTCTGTCTCCCGGGCTGGAGTGCAGTGGCACAATTATACTTTACTGCAGCCTCCATTTCCTATGCTCAAGGGATCCTTCCACCTCGGCCTCCGAAAGTGCTGGGATTACAGGTGTGAACCACCATGCCTGGCTAATTTTCTAATTGTTTCGTAGAGGTGGGGTTTCACTCTGTTGTCCCGTCTGGAGTGAAACTCCTGGGTTCAAGCAATCCTCCTTCCTCACCCTCCCAAAGTGCTGGGATTACAGGCGTGAGACACTGCACTGGGCTAATGTTGTAATTGTTTTTCAGAGATGGGGTCTCACTCTGTTGTCCAGGCTGGATTCAAACTCCTGGATTCAAGCAATCCTCCTGCCTCAGCCTCCCAAAATGCTGGGATTACAGGTGTGAGTGACTTCACTGGGCTAATTTTCTCATTCTTTTGCAGAGATGGGGGCCTCACTATGTTGCCTAGGATGGGCTTATACTCCCGGGTTCAAGCAGTCCTCCTGCCTCAGCCTCCCAAAGTGCTGGGATTACAGACATGAGCCACGGTGGCTGGCAAAGCTTTGAAACTAGAATGTGGAGGCCCAGTGGTAAAGATTTGACAAGTCTGGGAAGATGTTGGGCCATGGCAATGTTGATGATTCTTTTTTTTTTTTTTTTTTTTTCGGCGACAGAGTCTTGCTCTTTGTCTAGGCTGGAGTGCAATGGCGTGATCTCGGCTCACTGCAACCTCTGCCTTCAGGGTCCAAGTAATTCTCCTGCCTCAGGAGAATCCTCAGCTGGGATTACAGGTGCCCACCACCACACCAGGTTAATTTTTTTTTTTTTTTTTTTTTTTTGGCGACAGAGTCTTGCTCTGTTGTCTAGGCTGGAGTGCAATGGCACAATCTCGGCTCACTGCAAGCTCCGCCTCCCGGGTTCACGGCATTCTCCTGCCTCAGCCTCCTGAGTAGCTGGGACTACAGGTGCCCGCCACCACACCCGGCTAATTTTTTGTATTTTTAGTAGAGATGTGGTTTCACCATGTTAGCCAGGATGGTCTCAATCTCCTGACCTCATGATCCGCTCGCCTTGGCCTCCCAAAGTGCTGGGATTACAGGCGTGAGCCACCGCGCCTGGCCAATGTTGATGATTCTAAACAGCACCCGCTAATGTGAAAACCATCCAACTGGAAGCCCTGGCCTTGCCCAGAGGACACAGCCTGGGTGGTGGGCAGAGACCTCAGCTGCCTTCCAAGGCAAGCAGCTCCCTCCTCCCCGCTTGCTGGAGATTTTACTTACAGGGCGGAAGCTGGCAGGTGATTTTGGGGCAGGAATTGCTTCCTGGGTGCTGTAGGATGAACTCCACTCCCCAGGAAGGCACTGTTGTTCCACTCGTTTTATGGGGTGACTCCTTCCTGTAGGTTCCTTCCGGCTTTGCCAGAAAAACACAGAACATCTTTCCTGACAGGGCATTGGTTTTGTTTTTGAACAGAGAGATCCTTCATTTAAAAAGTTAGGTTTTTTCTTTCTTTCTTTCTTTCTTTCTTTCTTTCTTTCTTTCTTTCTTTTGTAATGGAATCAACCTAGGTCCTAAGCCTAGCAGGTTATTATTTTTTTATTATTATTTTTTGAGATGGAGTCCCACTCTGTGGCCCAGGCTGGAGGGCAGTGGCGCGATCTCGGCTCACTGCAACGTCCGCCTCCTGGGTTCAAGAGATTCTCCTGCCTCAACCTGCAGAGGAGCCGGGATTACAGGCACCTGCCACCATGCCCGGCTAATTTTTGTAATTTTGTAAAGTAGAGATAAGGTCTTGCCATGTTGGCCAGACTGATCTCAAACTCCTGACCTCAGGTGATCTGCTCACCTTGGCCTCCCAAAGTGCTGAGAATACAGGTGTGAGCCACCACACCCAGACACAGTTTATTTTTGCTGATTTTCTCCCTCCTCCCACTGTCCACCCTCAAAGAAAATGTGGTACATCTACACCATGGAATACTACGCAACCCTGAAAAGAAACAAAATCATGGGTTTTTTTGCAGCAACATGGATGTAGCTGGAGGCCATTATCTTTTTTAATTATTTTTATTATTTTTTATTTTTTTCTATTCTACTTTAAGTTCTGGGGTATATGTGCAGAATGTGCAGGGTTGTTACATAGGTATACATGTGCCATAGTGATTTGCTGCACCCATCAACCCGTCATCTACATTAGGTGTTTCTCATAATGCTCTCCCTCCCCCAGTCCCCCACCCCTGCAACAGGCCCCAGTGTGTGATGTTCCCCTCTCTGGGTCCATGTGCTCTCATTGTTCAACTCTCACTTATGAGTGAGAACATGTGGTGTTTGGTTTTCTGTTCCTGGGTGAATTTGCTGAGAACAATGGTTTCCAGCTTCATCCATGTCCCCCTGCAAAGGACATGAACTCATCCTTTTTCATGGCTGCATAGTATTCCAAGGTGTCTATGTGCTACATTTTCTTTATCCAGTCTATCACTGATGAGAATTTGGGTTGGTTCCATGTCTTTGCTATTGTGAACAGCGTGGAGGCCATTATCTTAAGTAAATTCACAGAATGCTGCACATTCTCACTTATAAGTGGGAGCTAAATGTTGTGTATACGTAGATGCAGAGAAGGGAACAGATACTGGGGTCTAGTTAGGGGGAGAGAGTAAGGTAGAAGCACAAGAGTTGAAAAAACCAACTGTAGGGTGTTATGCTCACTACCTGGGTGATGGGATCACTCATACCCCAGACCTCTGCATCATACATGGTACCCATGTAATAAACCTGTACATGTACCTCCCGAATCTAAACTGCTCCAACATTTGCCCCAGCAATTCCAAGACTGGTCATCTACCCAAAGGAAAAGAAGTCATTCTACCAAAAAGACAAATGCATGGTAAAGTTCCTTTTTTTTTTTTTTTTTTTTGAGACGGAGTCTCGCTTTGTTGCCCAGGCTGGAGTGCAGTAGCAATCTCGGCTCACTGCAACCTCTGCCTCCCAGGTTCAGGCGATTCTCCTGCCTCAGCCTCCTGAGCAGCTGGGATTACAGGCATGCGCCACCACGCCTGGCTCATTTTTGTATTTTTAGTAGAGATAGGGTTTCACCATGTTGACCAGGCTGGTCTCGAACTCCTGACCTCAGGTGATCTGCCCACCTTGGCCCTCCAGAGTGCTGGGATTACAATGCCCAGCCCTGTAAGGTTCATCACAGCATGACTCATAATAGGAAAGTCATGGAATCGACCTAGTTGCCCATCAGTAGGGGATCAGATAAAGCAAATGTGGTTCTTCTACACCATGGAATACTACACATCCATGAAAAAGAATAAAATCATGTCCTTTGCAGCCACATGGATGGAGCTGGAGGGCATTATGCTTAATGAATTAACCCAAGAACAGAAAAATCAAATACCACACGTTCTCAACTGGATAAAGCAATTGTGGCCCTTCTGCCTCAGGGAATACTACACAGCCATGAAAAAGAATAAAATCATGTCTTTGCAGCCACATGGATGCAGCTGAAGGGCATTATGCTAGTGAATTAATGCCAGGAACAGAAAATCAAATACCACATGTTCTCCACTAGATAAAGCAAATGTGGTCTTTCTGCATCATGGAATACTACACAGCCATGAACAAGAATAAGATCATGTCCTTTGCAGCCACATGGATGAAGCTGAAGGACATTATGCTTAATGAATTAACCCAAGAACAGAAAAATCAAATACCAGTTGTTCTCAACTGGATAAAGCAATTGTGGCACTTCTGCATCATGGAATACTACACAGCCATGAAAAAGAATAAGATTATGTCTTTGCAGCCACATGGATGCAGCTGAAGGGCATTATGCTTAGTGAATTAATACCAGGAACAGAAAATCAAATACTACATGTTCTCAACTAGATAAAGCAAATGTGGCCCTTCTACAGCATGGAATACTACAGAGTCATGAAAAAGAATAAAATCATGTCTTTGCAGGCACATGGATGCAGCTGAAGGGCATTATGCTTAGTGAATTAATGCCAGAAACAGAAAATGAATACTACATGTTCTCAACTAGATAAAGCAAATGTGGTCCTTCTGCATCATGGAATACTACACAGCAATGAAAAACAATAAAATCATGCCCTTTGTATTCACATGGATGAAGCTGAAGGGCACTATGCTTAGTGAATTAATGCCAGTAACAGAAAATCAAATACCACATGTTCTTGCTTATAGGTGGGAGCTAAACGTTGCCTGTACCTGGACACAATGAAGGGACACCACAGACCCTCAGGACTAATAGAGCAGGAAGCAGGGGCAGGGGTACAAGGGTTGAAACACTACCCTGAGGTTCTTGGAATGTCAGGCAGAAGGCAGCGACTGGACAGATCTTTGGGTCACGGATTTTTCTGTTGCATTTTCTTGCCTGTTTGTTTGTTTCTGTCTCTCTCTCTCTTTTTTTTTTTTTTTTTTTTTTGAGACGGAGTCTAGCTCTGTTGCCCAGGCTGGAGTGCAGTGGTGCAATCTCGGCTCCCTGCGACTTCCGCCTCCTGGATTCAAGCGATTCTCCTGCCTCAGCCTCCCGAGTAGCTGGGATTACAGGCACCCGCCACCACACCTGGCTAATTTTTGTATTTTTAGCAGAGACGGGGTTTCACTAGGTTGATCAGGCTGGTCTCGAACTCCTGACCTCAGGCGATCCCCCTGCCTGGGCCTCCCAAAGTGCTGGGATTACAGGCCTGAGCCACCGCACCCGGACTCTCTTCTTATGTATTTCTAGAACTCCTCTAGAATTTGAGGTTTGTTTTTCTTAATTACAAGGAACCAAGTTGAATCATTATTGCATGTATAAATATACATTTTATATTTAATACATATATACCTCATGGATGTACAATGCTCAGTGCCTGGGTGATGGGATCATTCATACCCCAAACCTCAGCATCGTACAATATCCCCAGGTCACAAAGCTGCATGTGGATCCCCTGAATCTATAATAATAATAATAATAAAAAATAAAAAGTGACTTTGTAATTCACAGGGAAACCCCCTCTGCCTCTCAGGCCCTTGGATTCCCAAAGTTTGTTTTCAACACCCCCAGGGGAAACTCAGAATCTCATTCTCAGAACGCGGGTTGTTTTTCTTAGAAGCGCTTTGCAAAACAAAATAGGAAGCAAAATCTTTCTCGCTCCTTCCGCTCCGTAATAGACAAAATAAAATGAGGGGGCAGGAATCCAAAGGCTTTGACCGCAGCTGGCAGATTTATTGTGGTACAGACCTGAAGGCAAGCAGTGTTCTCTTTGATTCTACGAACCGTACAGCCCCGGGCCGGCTGCCTTCTGCTTTCTGGATGGTGCAGGCGTGAGCTCCAAGCCCAAATTTCACCGGGGCTCCAGGAATCGAGCCTGGCCCAGAGGACTCACAGCAGGGGGGCCAAGCATGAAACCAGTGAGCGCTCCAGCAAGGTAACAGGACAGCTGGGTGATTCTTCTTGCCGGCTCCGGCAGATTATAGCCAGAATTCCACCGAATGTGGTCTTTCTGTGTCTCTCCCCAGACAGCGAAGCTGGACAAACCTGGGGGTGGGGGTGGGGTGTGCTGACCTCAGTAGGGTGTCCTGGAGAGGCAGGAACCAGGGTTTCCAGGGTGCAGATCCTGCTGAAGCAAATGGACGTGGCATCCTCAGGCAAAGCTGGCTGTGGCGTCCCCCCTCTGCCTGCGGTGTCACCACATGCACCCAGAGACCCCTTCTAAACCTGCAGGGTGTGCTGACCTCAGTGGGTTTTCCTGGAGAGGCAGGAACCAGGGTTTCCAGGGTGCAGATCCTGCTGAAGCAAATGGACGTGGCATCCTCGGGCAGAGCTGGCTGTGGCGTCCCCCCTCTGCCTGGGGTGTCACCAAATGCACCCAGATACCCCTCCTAAACCTGGAGGGTGTGCTGACCTCAGTGGGGTGTCCCGGAGAGGCAGGAACCAGGGTTTCCAGGGTGCAGATCCTGCTGAAGCAAATGGACATGGCATCCTTGGGCAGAGCTGGCTGTGGCGTCCCCCCTCTGCCTGCGGTGTCACCAAATGCACCCAGACACCCCTTCTAAACCTGCAGGGTGTGCTGACCTCAGTGGGGTGTCCCGGAGAAGCAGGAACCAGGATTTCCAGGGTGCAGATCCTACTGAAGCAAAGGGGCGAGGCATCCTCGGGCAGGGCTGGCTGTAGCTGGCCCCCCCAGCCTGGACATCCCCCTTTCTGCCTGGGGTGTCACCTAATGCACCCAGAGACCTCTCGTCCAAAAGGCCATTCATGGGAAGCCTCCAGATCTCCTCGGCAGGCAGCATCACGTCTGAGTTAACTGTGTTATCAGGTAACGCAGGCCTGTTCTACCTGTGTGCGTGAGCGCGTGGGTACCGTGTGGCGATGTGTGTGTTGACGTGGGTGTGGCTGTGTGCTTGTGTGGCTGTGTGTGTGTGACTTTTTATGTGACCATGAGTGTGTCTGTGAGTCTGTAAGACAATGTGTGTTTACATGTGTGTTTCTGTGTGAGTGTGCATTCCTGTGTTTTATGGAAGTGCGTTTTTGTGATGGTGTTTGTGTGTGTCCCTGCGTTTATTGTATTTGTGTGTTTGAGAATATGAGTGTATGTGTGTGAATCTGTATGGCAATGTATAAATTCTTTTTTTTTTTTTTTTTTTTTTTTTTTTTGAGAAGGAGTCTCGCTCTGTCACCCACATTGGAGTGCAATGGTGCAATCTCGGCTCACTGCAACCTCCGCCTCCCGGGTTCAAACGATTCTCCTGCCTCAGCCTCCTGAGTACCTGGGATTACGGGCACCCACCACCACATCTGGCTAATTTTTCTTTTTTGATATGGAGTCTCGCTCTGTTACTCAGGCTGGAGTGCAGTGGCATGATCTCGGCTCACTGCAACCTCTGCCTCCCGGGTTCAAATGATTCTCCTGCCTCAGCCTCCTGAGTAGCTGGGATTACAGGCATATGCCACCATATCTGGCTAATTTTTGTATTTTTAGTAGAGACGGGGTTTCATCATGTTGGCCAGGCTGGTCTCCAACGCCTGACCTCAACTGTTCCACCCGCCTCGGCCCCCAAAGTGCTGGGATGACAGGCGTGAGCCACCGTGCCTGGCCCCAGTGTGTGAATTTTTACGTTTGTCTGTCCACCTGATTACGTGAGTCTTTTTGTGACTGCGTTTGCACGAGTGTGTGACTGTATGTATGTGTCTGTGTGTGCTTGTGTGATTCCGAGTGTGTGTATGAGTGTGTATGACATATGTGAGTGTCTATGTGGGTGAATGGCCATCCACGCCTTTATATGAGAGTGTTTTCATGATTCTGTTTATGCGTCTTTGTATGTATACGTGTTTGTGTGCTTTGTGAGAACGTCCATGTGCGTGTGCACCCACGTGTGCATGTGAGGGTTTTTGTAATCGTGTTTGTGTGTGTGTGTCCCTGTGTTTGTGTGAGTGTATTTTGGGTTTTTGTAATTGTGTTTGTCTGCGTGTGTGTCCCTGTGTTTGTGTGAGTGTGTTTTGGGTTTTTGTAATTGTGTTTGTGTGTGTGTCCCTGTGTTTGTGTGAGTGTGTTTTGGGTTTTTGTAATTGTGTTTGTCTGTGTGTGTGTCCCTGTGTTTGTGTGAGTGTGCATGTCTTTGTGTGCCCACGTGTTTCTCTGAGTGTGTTTTGTGATTCTGTCTTTGTGTTGATGTGCGTTTGTGTAAGCGTGTGGTTGCATTTGTGTCCGTGATTCTGGAGCAGGTGACCTGATCACAAGCCTGAGCCAAGAATCCATGAAGATCATTTACAGCAGAAGCCGGGACCCTGTGCAAATCCTTCTGAAATATCCCCCGGTTTACTGAGCTCCTAGGGGTGGGGAAGAAAAATTCCCTGACATCTCGGCCTCAGGGAAAGAGACACCCCACTGGCCGGACGCCTCTGCTGTTTCTCAGAAGACAGCTGGGGTGTCACTCTCCCAAATGACGGTGATTTTCAGAACGGTTCACTTTTTAGAGAGACGTTTCTGCCCTGGAGATCCGTACATATTAAACCCAAATGAATATTTTTTAATTTAAAAAGTTTATATAAATATGCATTGTGTATACTTTATATTAATATATTGATATAAATAAATATATTTTATTAATATAAACATATGATTTTTATGGTTTACATAAATAATAAAGTTACATATGGTGTATATGTAAAATATGCTTTTATTTGTAATACATAATTGTATAGATTAAATTTTATATACTAAGCAGTTACATGTAATATATACATACCATATAACATCATTTATATAATATATAACTTTATGTAAATAAAGTAAAATTGATCTCATATTTAATACATAATTATGTATGTATACTATGTAAAAATAAAATTATACATTGTATATGCATAATTATATTTCTATAAATACACGCTTATGTGTGTATTTATACGTGAATGCCTGTGTTTGTGTGAGTCCATCAGTGAGTGCGTGAATGTGTGTGTGTGCATGTGTGACTGTGTGAGTGTAAGAGTGTTGTACCTTTAAACACACACATTTTGTTTTCTGGTTAATAACAAGGTCTATGTTTGATTTAGGATACGAAGAATTCTTATAAGGAACCCCCCACACACAATTTGTATTTATTTTAAAATATTCTTAAAATATGGATTTTTTTATTTTTGCACAAACAGACAAGACTGTTTTTTCTTTCCAAAACTTTTATTTCAAATTCTGACACTGAGGGGGAGAAAAAGAAGAAAACATTGTGTAATCTTATATGCATTCGACACATAAGTAATTACTAAATGCAATACAGATTTCGACAACATGCTTTTAGGAAAAAGGAGGAATTCAAACTCGTAGCTGCCTCAATGTTGAACTTTCTAATGTTTAATTTTTTTAATTAAAAATTGTTCGTTTGGGTTCAATATGTACGGATCTCCAGGACAGAAACGTGTCTCCACAAAGTGAACCGTTCTGAAAATCACCGTCATTTGGGAGAGTGACACCCCAACTGTCTTCTGAGAAACAGCAGAGACGTCCTGCCAGTGGGGTGTCTCTTTCCCTGAGGCCGAGATGTCAGGGAATTTTTCTTCCCCACCCCTAGGAGCTCAGTAAACCGGGGGATATTTCAGAAGGATTTGCACAGGGTCCCGGCTTCTGCTGTAAATGATCTTCATGGATTCTTGGCTCAGGCTTGTGATCAGGTCACCTGCTCCAGAATCACTTTCCCTCGTAGCTTCTGGGCTCAGACACCTCAAAACCAGCAAAGGAAAGTCCTCACTGGCCAACGCGTCCATCCCAACTCCCGCATCTCCCCTTAGGGTGGGTTTGGGATCCCAGACTTCGTTACTGATCCTTTCAAAGCGGACAGGGAGGTAAGATTTTATTCTGTTTCCAGAGGTTCACGATTTCTGCAGACGGTCAGCAACTCTTTGCATCCTACTGGTAAAAGTTTTATATACTTTGTATTTACATAAATATGCATTGGGTATATTTTATATCAATAGATTGCTATAAATAAGTATATTTTATTAATATAAACATACGATTTTTATATTTTTATATAAATAATAAAGTTATATATAGTGTATATGTAAAATACACTTTTATTTGTAATACATAATTTTGTAGATTAAATTTAATATATTAAGCAAAAATATGTGTAACATATACATAACATAGAACATCATTTATATAACATATAACTTAATGTAAATAAGTATATAATAAAATTGATATTATTATATTTGTTAATACATAATTATGTATATATACTATGTAAAAATAAAATTATATATTGTATATGCATAATTATATTTCTATAAATACAATTACATACCACATATAATTATGTATAAAATAATTGTATATAAAATTATATAATAAATTTTGAAACTTTATAAATTATACATAGTATTTTATTGTATTAAATTTAGAAATGTGTTATATATAATAAAACTTTATATAATAAATGTAGATTATATAAAATTTTATTTATAATAAATTACCTTATGTATAATTATAATGAGAAAATAATTATATATAACATTGTATTACAATAAATTTAGAAATGTTATACATTATTATACATAAAATTTCATTATATTAAATTTAGAAATATATATAGTAAAATGGTATTATATTAAAATTTTTATGTAACATTTTATTATACATGTGTAATTTTATATAATGTTTTATAATATATAGAATATAAGTACAAAAATATTTGTATACAGCTACGTGTAATATAAATACATCAGTGCAAGATTTTTTTTTTTTTTTGTGAGACGGAGTCTCTCTCTGTCACCCAGGCTGGAGTGCAGTGACGCGATCTCGGCTCACTGCAAGCTCTGCCTCCCGGGTTCAAGCGATTCTCCTGCCTAAACCTCCCGAGTAGCTGGGATTACAGGCACTCGCCACCACACCCAATCAATTTTTGTATTTTTAGTAGAGATGGGGTTTCACCGTGTTAGCCAGGATGGTCTCAAACTCCTGACCTCAGGTGATCCACTTGCCTCGGCCCCCCAAAGTGCTGGGATTACAGGCATGAGCAACAGTGTAAGATACTAGCTATTAAAAAATAAATAAATAAATAAATAAATATATAGCAACAGCTGATTTGTCTGGAACACTTTGGTCAGAAGACAGTGTATTAAGAAGACAGTGAGTCCCTAGAGGAATATAAGAATATACATCAAGTTAATATATTATATACAACATAAACAGCTAATTACATCTGTACATATAGTATAAACATAAAGTACAAAACTATTTATAACTATATATAATATAAATATATCAGTGTAAGATATTAGCTATTAAAAAATATATACATATATAGCAACTGGTGATTTGTCTGGAAGACTTTGGTCAGAAGACAGTGTATTAAGAAGACAGTGAGTCTCTAGAGGAATATAAGAATATACATCAAGTTAATATATTATATATAATATAAACAGCTAATTATATCTGTATGTATAGTATAAACATAAAGTACAAAAATATTTGTATATAACTATAATATAAATATATGTGTAAGATATTAGCTATTAAAATATACATATGTGTGTATGTGTGTATATGTGTATATATAATATATATAGCATATATAATATATAATATATAGCATAATATAAAATAATATATTATATATAAGACATAATATAATATATATTATACATAAGACATAATATAATATATATTATATATAAGACATAATATAATATATATTATATATAAGACATAATGTAATATATATTATATATAATAAAATATATAGCATATATATTTGCTATATATATATAGTATATATATAGCAACAGCTGATTTGTCTGGAAGACTTTGGTCAGAAGACACTGTATTAAGAAGACAGTGAGTCCCCAGAGGAATATAAGAATATACATCATGTTAATATATTATATATACCATAAACAGCTAATTACATCTGTACATATAGCATAAACATAAAGTACAAAAATATTTATAACTATATATAATATAAATATATCAGTGTAAGATATTAGCTACTAAAAAATACGTGTACATAAATAGCAACTGGTGATTTGTCTGGAAGACTCTGGTCAGAAGACAGTGTATTAGGAAGACAGGCAGTCCCCGCAGGAAGCGTGGGGCAGGTGGGATCTGGAGGTGACTCTGGGCTGCCAGAAGACGCCCCACTGCTTTGGGGCAGACACAGGTGGAGAGGTCCTCTCTGTAGCTTCAGCGTGGACACTGTGTGTGTCTTGTTGTGGGGACACTTCTTTGTGCTTCCCTCTCCACTGTGACCCCGTCACACTCACTGACCTGTCCTCCTCCTTCCTGTCGCTCTCCGGGGCCCCTGTGCAAAGAGGGTCTTCCCCCCGAGCAGCAGGAACCCAGTAGACCCTCCCCATGCTCCTGGGTTCTGAACCTCAGGGACATGCGATCCTACCTGACCGGGCACAGGCTCTGTTCACCCTCAGGAACCCCTGTCCTCCCAGGCCACCGTGGACTGGAGAACTGGCCTCCTGGAAATCCAGAGAGAACTTAGCACTGACAACTTCTTTTTTCCTTTTTCTTTTTTCTTTTTTTTTGAGACAGGATCTTGCTCTGTTCCCCAGGCTGGAGTGCAACGGCGTGATCTCAGCTCACTGCAACCTCCTCTTCCCACGTTCAAGCAGTTCATCCTGCCTCTGTCTCCCGAGTATCTGGGATCACAGGCGTCCACCCCCACGGCCAACTAACTTCTGTATTTTTAGTAGAGACGGGGTTTCACCATGTTGGCCAGGCTGGTCTCGAACTCTTGACCTCAAGTGATCCACCCGCCTCGGCCTCCCAAAGTACCGGGATGACACATATTAGCATGACGTATATTCTTCTATTCCTCCGGGGACTCACTGTCTTCTTGGGCAGTGAACCCCCATGCCTGGCCTTCTCTGTCCACATCTACACACGTGTAAATCTCTGTAGATTCTGAATTGTTTTTCCTTTTGCACAGAATGAGAGGAACTGAAGTCGGGAGGCCCAGCCCCAACACCGTCCCTGTGGCTCTGTGCTCAGGCGGTTTATGGCTGAGAAGGACTTGGGGGCTGAGGGCTACCCGTCAGCCCAGGAGACATTATCCGGGCCTGGGAAGCCTGCTCTGCACCTGTGGGTCTCGAATTGTCTGTTGCATTTACCTGCCTTATTATTTTTTCTTCCTGTCTCTCTTCTTACACATTTCTCTCGAATTTGGGGCTTGTTTTTCTTAACTACAATCAACGTGAATCATTATTGCATTATATAAATATAAATGTTATATTGAATAGACATTATATGCTCAATCTAATACACATTCCAACACAGGCCACATCTAAGAGGCATATTTATATTTAATGTACAAAATATGTTTACATTTCATATGGAAAATATACATTTATATTTAACATATATGTGTATATTTAATACAGGAAATATATATTTATATTTAATATAGAAAATATATATTATATTTGACATATAAAAATATATGTTTATATTTAATATGGGAAATATATGTTTATGTTTAATATACAAAATACATGTTGATATTTAAAATAGAAAATGTAGTTATATTTGCTATGCAAAATACATGTTTATATTTAATATAGAAAATGTTTATATTTAACGTAGAGAATATATATTTATATTTAATATGGAAAATATATATTTATATTTAACATATATAGTATTTATATTTAATGTATAAAATATGTTTACATTTAATGTGCGGAATATATGCTTATATTTAATGTCTAAAATACATGTTTATATTTAATGTATTGTAAACATTAAGTGTACCAAACGTATTCTTATATTTAATGTATAAAAGATGTTTATATTTAATATATAAGATACGTTTACATTTAATGTATAAAACGTTTATGTTTGATGTATAAAAGATGTTTATATTTAATGTATACAATGTTTATATTTAATGTACCAGATATTATATTTAATGTCCAACATATGTTTATATTTAATATATAAGATAAGTTTATATTTTAGATGTAAGATATATGTTTACATGTAACATATAAAATGTTTATGCTTAATGTATACAACATGTTTATATTAAATGTATATGATGTTTTTATTTAATGTACCAAATGTCTTATATTTAATGTATAAAAGATGTTTATATTTAACATATAAGTTTATATATACTTTATATATTATATATTATATATACCTTATATATTATATAATATATAAAATATATAAGAATAAGTTATATTTAATATATAAGATATGTTTATATTTAATGTATATGTTTATGTTTAATATATAAAAGATGTTTATATTTAATGTATAAAAACATGTTTAATGTATAAATTATATTTATATTTAATGTATATGTTTATATTTAATGAATACATATATTTGTATTAATATATGAAATGTATATTCATACTTAGTATGTAAATATACACTCATATTTAATAGACAAAATGTATATCTGTATTCAATATATAAAATGTATATTTGTGTTTAATAGATAAATGCATGTTCATATTAATATGTAAATATATGTCCATATTTATAAAAATATATATATATTTACATGCCTCTTGTCTCCTTTTCTAGATCAAGATCTTACAGTAATAGCAAAAAATAAATAAAATCCGTTTATTTTGTAACAAAACACCTTGGGCTTCCCACAGCCTGGACCAACATGATTTTATTTTAGAGGAAAGAGTGAGGTGTAAGCAGGTTTTCTGGCCCCATCAGGCGACGTGTGTGGCTGGGGCAGCCCTGTGTAGGGAAGGACACAGCCAGTGGACCCTCTAGAGTTTCCCTGCATGGGGTTTCTCTCTCTTCCTCTTACAAGAAACACTTTCTGAATTTTTAGGACACCCACTCATGAATACAAGAAACCTGAGATAGAGTCAGCCTGGGAACAGCCGAGCTCTGAGACGGTCACATCAAGCTGTTCCCACCGTAAAACTCACTCCTGACGTCCACCTCTCCTGGGATGAAAGTGGCCAGCAGCCTCGGCCTGGCCTAGGACTCCAGAGCCCCGGGCAGGGGTGGCCGGGGTGACTGACAGGGCCTGTCTGCTCCAGCTGCCTCCCTGTCCCTGAGTCTGTCCAGCCAAGGGTCACCCTGCAATGCAGGACCTCAGTGATTCTGCACATAGGGGTCACTTTGCTCACATTCTCAAAGACAAAAATGAACCCAGTTTCAAAATCAAAAACAAAAGCCAGTTGTCTGTGTAATTCTCTTGCAGCAGAGCTGGTGCCCTTTCCTGCGTCTGTAATTTGTAGCCTTAAGGTTGTAAAAGTCTACACTGGAAGCAAACACAAGCTCCTTCTGAACACCAACCACCAAGAGCTCCCCTCTGGGAGCCTGGCCTCCAAAACGCCGTCTGCTTCCTCTTTTTTCTTTTTCTTGGAGAGAGTTTCAGTATTTTAAGGATCTCATTTGCTTTTGGGGAATTGCTTCCTGAGAATAAGCGCCTCCCACCCCACCCAACTACCCAACTCTGAACCATTTATTCGCTTCCCTGTCTGAGCAACCAAAGCTTTCCTAAGCTGTTGAGGACTTAACTTTTTTCTTCTTTCTCTTTCTTTCTTTCTTTCTTTTTTTTTTTTTTTTTTTTTTTTTTTGGCAGATTCTGGCTCTGTTGCCCAGACTGGAGTGCAGTGGCACAATCTTGGCTCACTGCAACCTCCGCCTCCGAGGTGCAAGCAATTCTCCTGTCTCAGCCTCCCAAATAGCCATGATTACAGGCACACACCACCACGCCTGGCTAATTTTGTACTTTTAATAGAGACGGGGTTTCACCATGTTGGCCAGGCCGGTCTCGAACTCCGGACCTCAGGTGATCCGCCCGCCTCGGCCTCCCAAAGTGCTGGGATGACAGGCGTGAGCCACCGCACCTGCCCTGTTTGTTTTTTAATTGATGCCAGGTTGCTTATACCTGAAGTCACTCCGGTTTACTAGAACACGGGGTGTCATGGGTGGAACTTTCTCCATAGTGTTTGCCAATTCCATCCTCAGAATCTGGCAGAACGCGTTTAAGGGGCCCAGATGAGAATCGCTTCACTGTTACGAATGGTGTAGAAATGAACGAGCAAGGCCAGGTGCACAGGCAGCTCATGCCTGTGATCCCAGCGCTTGGGGAGGCTGAAGCAGGTGGATCATGTGAGGTCTGGAGTTCGAGACCAGCCTGGCCAACATGGTGAAACCCCGTTTCTGCTAAAAGTACAAAAATCAGCTGGGTGTGGTGGCTCAGGCCTGTAATCCCAGCTATTTGGGAGGCTGAGGCAGGAGAATCGCTTGAACCTGGGAGGCGGAGGTTGCAGTGAGCCCAGATTGCACCACTGCACTGCAGCCTGGGTGACCGAGCCAGACTGTGTCTCAAGGAAAGAAAGAACAAAAGAAAGAAAGAAAGAAAGAGAGAAAGAAAGAAAGAAGCAAATGTACACTGCTGAGGAATCTCCTTTTCCTGCGGCCGGGGCAAGATTCTTTGCATTTTTCTCTGCAGGGAAAAAACAAAACCACACACACACACACACACACACACACACACACACACACACTACACACACACAGCAATAAGCTTTCATCCAGCCGGCACCAGACAGTTTCCTGGAGAGTCTGTACACAGTGATTGTGCTGGGGGCTCATTTGCATATTGGTGTAAAGTACCCTGCAAACGGGCATTTGCAGAGGGGCACGGGAGAGGCTACCGGGGAATTAAGAGCTGCAGAGACGAGGGTCTGTGGCCATCATCTTTGCAGCTGCAGGAGAGAGGAGGTGATTAGGGAAGCTCCGTGTTCCCCTCTGAGCCCGGCAGGTGTGTTGTCCCCACCCTGCCCTCAGCACCGCACAGTTCATTGCAATGCAGGCCCTGCTTTCGGGTTTAGCAAAGGTAACTTCCCCTGGCACCCCCAGGCTTCTGCTTCCAGCACAGCGACTGCGACGTTGTGTTTGCACCTCGGTCCTCATACAGAATTCACCCACCTTGCACTCAATCTTCCTCTCCCGGCGGTACCATTAATATTTTAATTTCATCAGAATTTCTGGAACTGGCTTGCCATCCTGAGCAACCTAGTTACCTGTCAGCCCCTATCAGCTTGTCATATTAGAGGGGATTGTCCTAGGAACCTAATCTGCTTTAAATGATTTTCGTGGGGTGTTGATCTATAAATCATCTCGAGGCAGGCCTGACAACGCGGAGGTTTTGGTGGATAAACAAACCACACTTGTTTTATTTTCGGCAGGCACAGACTTTGCTTTATCAACTTCTTATTGATTTCCGTGCTCCAAGAGGTCAAAAAAATGTTTTTGCTTCTCCTTTACATACAAAATCATTATTCATAGCAGAGCTTTGGGCAGAGGCAACTCTCATTAAGATAATTTCCAAGATTCGCAGGCGAGGTGGCTGGTGGGAGAAACGACACACACCTGTTTCAGCCAAGCCCTTGGTGGAGTTTGGAGTTTCCAAAACGTTGACTCTTCCTCTTTCTGGTCAAAATAGAAATTATATGGATATTAAGGAGCCCCAAGTCTCTGCAGGGATATGGAGGAACCCTGGACATACAAATACACACACACACACACACACACACACACAGGCACACACACTCACGACCCCATGCCAAGAAGATACACAGAAAACTCACTCACCTTTCACTCGAGTTTGCAAATTTGGAACTGACTTAATGAAGGAAAGAAAAATTGCAGCTACAAAGTAACACAGAGCCAATGAAAAGACAAAAACCACCATTAGATTTTCTTCTTTTCTACAGTTTTATTTTATGTTTAAGAATTATCGTTTGGATCAGGCGCAGTGGCTCACGCTTGTAATCCCTGCACTTTGGGAGGCTGAGGTGGGAGAATCACTAGGCCAGAAGTTCAACACCAGACTGGGCAACATAGCAAGATCCCATCTCCAAAAAAAAAAAAAATACAAAAATTAGCTGGACCTACTGGTGCAGACCTGTATTTCCAGCTACTGGGGAGGCTGAGGTGGAAGGATCGTTTGAGTCCAGGAGGTAGAGGCTGCACTGAGCCGTGATTGCACCACTGCACTCCAGCTTAGGCAACAGAGCAAGACCCTGTCTCAAGAAAAAATCTCCATAATGATTGTACACATTTATGACATATAATATAATGTTTCCAAGCATGTGTATATCCTGTAATGACACCTCACAGTAATTATGAGATCCAGCTGCTCAGAAATCTCATTTTCCGGTGGCTGAGGAATATGTATCTTTTTTTTTTTTTTTTTTTTTTGAGACAGAGTTTCGCTCTTGTCACCCAGGCTGGAGTGCAATGGCATGATCTCGGCTCACTGCAACCTCCACCTCCCAGATTCAAGCAATTCTCCTGCCTCAGCCTTCCGAGTAGCTGGGATTACAGGCGTGAGCCACCACGCCTGGTTAATTTTGTATTTTTAGTAGAGACGGGATTTCATCATGCTGGTCAGGCTGGTCTTGAACTCCTGACTTCAGGGTATCCACCCGCCTCAGCCTCCCAAAGTGCTGGTATTACAGGCATGAGCCACCATGCCCTGCAATATGTATCTTCCCCTTTTCCATAAGTTATTGGAGTACAGGTGGTATTTGGTGACATGAGGAAGTTATTCAATGGAGATTTCTGAGAACGTGGTGCGCCCAACACCCGAGCAGTATACATCGTATCAAATTTGTTGTCTTTTATCCCTCGCCCCCTTCCCACACTTCCCTCCAACAAAATCCTCTCTTTGGACTATTTTGTAATATACAATATATTCTTGTTAAGTATTGTCACCCTGCAGAGAATTAAAACAACAGAATTTAGTCCTATTTAGTTGTAACTTTGTACACATGCACCAACCTCTCTCCATCCCTTCTTTCTCCCTCCCTTCCCCAGCTTCTGGTCATCACCACTGTGCTGTCTATTCCTAGGAGATCAACTCTTTTTTTATATAATTTATTTTTTGAGACAGAGTTTTGCTCTTGTCACCCAGGCTGGAGTGCAACAGCATCATCTTGGCTCACTGCAACCTCCGCCTCCCGGGTTCAAGCGATTCTCCTGCCTCAGCCTCCCCAGTAGCTGGGATTACAGGCATGTGCCACCATGCCTGGCTACTTTTTGTATTTTTAGTAGAGACGGAGTTTCTCCGTATTGGTCAGGCTGGTCTTGAACTCCTGACCTCAGGTGATCTGCCCGACTCAGCCTCCCAAAGTGCTGGGATGACAGGTGTGAGCCACCGTGCCCGGCCAGGAGATCAACCCTTTTAGCTTCCACATGGGAGTGA
Source organism: Pan paniscus (assembly GCF_029289425.2). Taxonomy (NCBI): domain Eukaryota; kingdom Metazoa; phylum Chordata; class Mammalia; order Primates; family Hominidae; genus Pan; species Pan paniscus. The sequence goes on along the minus strand of NC_073273.2, from coordinate 46,275,849 downwards.
GAACTGGCTGCATTTGTCTTATTTCACTTCTGGGTATGCATCCACAGAAGATAAAACCAGTATATCAAATAAAAAGGGGAGGTCTGCAGCCGCATGTTCATTGCAAGAGTATTCACGAGAGCCAACATGTAGAATTAACCTAAGTATCAGTGGGGGATGGATAAAGAAAATGTGGTACACACACACCATGGAATACTATTCAGCCATCAAAAAAGGAAGAAGTCTCACCACTTTGCAACAACTTAACGTTAAGGGAAATGAGCCAGCACGAGGTTTTCTTTGGTGTTTGAACTCAAAGCAGGATGGTTGTTGTGCACATAACATGATTGCTTTCCTTAGTCCTGAAAAGAGACAAATTTCTTTTTCCTTTTTTTGAGATGGAGCCTCGCTCTGTCACCCAAGCTGGAGTGCAGTGGCGCGATCTCAGCTCACGGCAACGTCTGCCTCCCGGGTTCAAGCGATTCTCCTGCCTCAGCCTCCCAGGTAGCTGGGGTTACAGGCACCTGCCACCATGACCCACTAATTTTTGTATTTTTAGTAGAGACGGGGGTTTCACCATGTTAGTCAGGCTGGTCTCGATCTCCTGACCTCAAGTGATCCGCCCACCTCGGCCTCCCAAAGTGCTGGGATTACAGGCATGAGCCACCATGCCCGGCCCCAAAATACTTGCAAATACCGAAGCAGGACAATACCAGTGCAGTGATGCCTGATGATTTGATTCTGGAATTGCTGTTTTGAACGCATAAGAGTCATAAACAGAAGAGGGAGATGACAAGAGGAACCGAGGACTGTGTTTATTTGTTTATTTTTTGAGACAGAGTTTCGCTCTTGTTGCCCAGGCTGGAGTGCAGTGGTGCGATCTCGGCTCACTGCAACCTCCGCCTCCCAGGTTCAAGCGATTCTCCTGCCTCAGCCTCCCGAGTAGCTGGGAGGACAGGCGCCCACCATCACGCCTGGCTAATTTTTGTATTTTTAGTAGAGACGGGGTTTCATCATGTTGGTCAGGCTGGTCTCGAACTCCTGACCTCAACTGATCTGCCCGCCTTGGTCTCCCAAAGTGTTGGGATTTCAGGTGTGAGCCAGTGCGCCCTGCCAGGGGTGTATTTTTTTTAATACAAAATGAGTGTACCAAATATTCAATTATCATACCCACGCTGTGACTGACTGTTGTCCAAAGGACCAGGTGCTCAGCCCGATGACCTATGCTGAACTTTCTCTGAAAAATCTTACTCCCAATTTCACATCAATGTCATTTTTCACTCTTGACAGTAAAATGAAACGGCGTTGTTGACCTAAAATTCCAACCATAGGATCGTTGACGTGTTAAAGATATTTTACAGTAAAAGTAATTCCTAGTTTCTGTGATCGTGTAAAAATGGCTTTCTCTCTCTCTCTCCCTCTTTATACTCTCTTCTTTCTTTTCTTTCTCCTTCCCCTTTCTCTTTCATTCATTCTTTTTCTTTCTTTCTCTTTCTTCCTTTCTTCCCTCCCTAGTTTCTTTCCCTCCCTCCCTCTCCCTTCCTTCCTTCCTTCCTTCCCTTCCTTCCTTCCTTCCCTTCCTTCCTTCCTTCCTTCCCTTCCTTCCTCCCTTCCCTCCTTCCTTCCTTCCCTTCCTTCCCTTCCTTCCTTCCTTCCTTCCTTCCTTCCTTCCTTCCCTTCCTTCCTTCCCTTCCTTCCTTCCCTTCCTTCCTTCCTTCTTTCCTTCCTTCCTTCCTTCCTTCCTTCCTTCCTTCCTTCCTTCCTTCCTTCCCTTCCTTCCTTCCTTCCTTCCTTCCTTCCTTCCTTCCCTTCCTTCCTTCCTTCCTTCCTTCCTTCCTTCCTTCCTTCCTTCCTTCCTTCCTTCCTTCCTTCTTCCTTCCTTCCTTCCTTCCTTCCTTCCTTCCCTTCCTTCCTTCCTTCCTTCCCTTCCTTCCTTCCTTCCCTTCCTTTCCTTCCTTCCTTCCTTCCTTCCTTCCTTCCTTTCCTTCCTTCCTTCCTTCCTTCCTTCCTTACTTCCTTCCCTTCCTTCCCTTCCTTCCTTCCTTCCTTCCTTCCCTTCCTTCCTTCCTCCCTTCCCTCCTTCCTTCCTTCCCTTCCTTCCCTTCCTTCCTTCCTTCCCTTCCTTCCTTCCTTCCTTCCTTCCTTCCCTTCCTTCCTTCCCTTCCTTCCTTCCTTCCTTCCTTCCCTTCCTTCCTTCCTTCCCTTCCTTCCCTTCCTTCCTCCTTTCCTTCCTTCCTTCCTTCCCTTCCTTCCTTCCTTCCCTTCCTTCCCTTCCTTCCTCCTTTCCTTCCCTCCTTCCTTCCTTCCCTTCCTTCCTTCCCTTCCTTCCCTTCCTTCCTTCCTTCCTTCCTTCCCTTCCTTCCCTTCCTTCCTTCCTTCCTTCCTTCCTTCCTTCCCTTCCTTCCTTCCCTCCTTCCCTTCCTTCCTTCCTTCCCTTCCTTCCTCCTTTCCTTCCCTCCTTCCTTCCTTCCTTCCCTTCCTTCCTTCCTTCCTTCCCTTCCTTCCTTCCTTCCCTTCCTTCCTTCCTTCCTTCCCTTCCTTCCCTTCCTTCCTTCCCTTCCTTCCTTCTTTCCTTCCTTCCTTCCCTTCCTTCTTTCCTTCCCTTCCTTTCCTTCCTTCCTTCCCTTCCTTCCTTCCTTCCCTTCCTTCCCTTCCTTCCTTCCTTCCTTCCTTCCCTTCCTTCCTTCCCTTCCTTCCTTCCTTCCTTCCCTTCCTTCCCTTCCTTCCTTCCTTCCTTCCCTTCCTTCCTTCCTTCCCTTCCTTCCTTCCCTTCCTTCCTTCCTTCCCTTCCTTCCTTCCTTCCCTTCCTTCCTTCCCTTCGTTCCTTCCTTCCTTCCCTTCCTTCCTTCCTTCCCTTCCTTCCTCCTTTCCTTCCCTCCTTCCTTCCTTCCTTCCCTTCCTTCCTCCTTTCCTTCCCTCCTTCCTTCCTTCCCTTCCTTCCTTCCTTCCTTCCCTTCCTCCCTTCCTTTCTTCCTCCTTCCTTTCTCCCTCCTTTCTTTTTTGTTCCTTTCTTTCTCTGTCTTCTTCTCCTCTCTTTCTTCCTTTCTCTTTCTCTCTTCTTTTTTCTTTTTCTATCCCTCCCTCCCTTCCTTCCTTCCTTCCCTTCCCTTCCTTCCTTCCCTTCCTTCCTTCTTTCCTTCCTTCCTTCCCTTCCTTCTTTCCTTCCCTTCCTTTCCTTCCTTCCTTCCCTTCCTTCCTTCCTTCCCTTCCTTCCCTTCCTTCCTTCCTTCCCTTCCTTCCTTCCTTCCCTTCCTTCCTTCCCTTCCTTCCTTCCTTCCCTTCCTTCCTTCCTTTCCTTCCCTCCTTCCCTTCCTTCCTTCCTTCCCTTCCTTCCTTCCCTTCCTTCCTTCCTTCCCTTCCTTCCTTCCTTCCCTTCCTTCCTCCTTTCCTTCCCTCCTTCCTTCCTTCCCTTCCTTCCTTCCTTCCTTCCTTCCCTTCCTTCCTTCCCTTCGTTCCTTCCTTCCTTCCCTTCCTTCCTTCCTTCCCTTCCTTCCTCCTTTCCTTCCCTCCTTCCTTCCTTCCTTCCCTTCCTTCCTCCTTTCCTTCCCTCCTTCCTTCCTTCCCTTCCTTCCTTCCTTCCTTCCCTTCCTCCCTTCCTTTCTTCCTCCTTCCTTTCTCCCTCCTTTCTTTTTTGTTCCTTTCTTTCTCTGTCTTCTTCTCCTCTCTTTCTTCCTTTCTCTTTCTCTCTTCTTTTTTCTTTTTCTATCCCTCCCTCCCTCCTTTCCTTCCTTTCTTCCTTCCTTTCCTTCCTTTCTCTTCCTTCTTTCTTTCTTTCCTCTTTCTTTCTCTTTCTTTCTTTTCCTTTCTTCTACTCTTTCTTTCTTCTTTTCCTTCCTTTCTTCCTTCCTTCCTCCGTCCCTCCCTCCTTTTCTTCCTTTCTTTCTCTCTTTCACAGGATTTCACTCTGTCACTGAGACCAGAGTGTCGTGGTGCAAACACAGCTCACTGCAGCCTCAAACTCCCAGGCTCAAGGAAACCTTCCACCTCAGACTCCAGAGTAGCTGGGGCCACAGACACACGCCACCATGCCCCACTACTTTTTTTCCAGTTTTTGTAGAAATGGGGTCTCACTTTGTAGCTCAGGCTGGTCTCGAATTCCTGGCCTCAAGCAATCCTCCTGCCTCAGCCTCCTAGAGTGGTGCAAATCTTCACAGAGTCCAGCCGCATCTTTCAGGAATACGCATTTCTGTTGGACTTGCCGTGCGTTTAACTGACAGTGAACCAAGATGTACTCAAACAAAAGTTCAATGACTGCCCAACAAAAACATCCCATATTTTAAAGTGTTTTTAAAAAATCAGGCTGAGGGGGGTTGGCGGCACCTGCTTGTGTAAGAGGAAGCACATGTGAGTTTTGTAAACTCTGGATTTTGAAAACATCATCCATGACCCTTTTGCATTTTGGATTAAGGTTTTCTCTGGCTGATAATTGACTATCATTTCTGAATCCCCAAAAATAAATATTATACATTTTACCTGGGGTGGGTAAAATGGACAGAGTGAAAGGTCTTAAAAAGTGACTTTTTCAAGGATCTAGAACGAGAAATGACATTTCACCCAGCAATCCCATCACTGGGTATACACCCAAAGGATTATAAATCATTCTACTATAAAGACACATGCACACGTATGTTTATTGTGGCACTCTTCACAATAGCAAAGACTTGGAACCAACCCAAATGCCCATCAATGATAGACTGGATAAAGAAAATGTGGCACATAGACACCATGGAATACTATGCAGCCATCAAAAAGGATTAGTTCATGTCCTTCATGGGGACATGGATGAAGCTAGAAACCATCATTCTCAGCAAACTCACACAGGAACAGAAAACCAAACACCTCATGTTCTCACTCCTAAGTGGGAGCTGAACAGTGAGAACACATGGACACAGGGAGGGGAACATCACACACCAGGGCCTGTCAGGGGGTAGGGGGCTAAGGGAGGGAGAGCATTAGGAGAAATACCTAATGTAGATGACGGGTTGATGGGTGCTGTCAACTACCACGGCACGTGTATACCTACGTAACCAGCCTGCATGTTCTGCACATGTATCTCACACAACTTAAAGTATAATAATAATAATAATAATAATAATAAAGTGACTTTGCAGTTCTCCAAGACAGGCAAGATTTCCACTGTAGAAACATTTCAAGAAACAGTGTGAGCCGTTTTAAACAGACGCTGTCACATCCAGGCAGTTATTCATCCTGCTGACTCTCAGATTAGTGACCAGGGTACACGTGGTTGTATTACTGAGGCAGGAATCACTGGATGATATTATAGCTCACCATAGAATGTGAAACCTATTTTTTCATGCAATTTTTAAATACAGGCATTTGAGATAAACGTCCTTGACTATTCTTCCGACATCTTAAAGCAGTTCCTTTCCAAATCCCTTGTGGCGTTGAGAAATGAGCTTGTAGGAAAAACGCTTAATTCTTTTTCCTGATTCGTAGCGATCAATGTTGAAATCAATCAAGTGGGGTCACATCCGCCTTTCCAAATAATAGTGCAAAGTTTTCAAATTAAAAAAAAAAAAGCATTATGAGTTATATGAATTGGAGTAGACAGAACTGGATTTCTTTTTTTTTTTTCTTCACTAGGCTTGTTTTAGGAATTATAACTTTACGATGTTCTGTAAGTTGCATGCCTGCTTTTTGAATGGCCCCTGTGGTTTTTGGAGTTCCTCTCCATGCATGTACAAATCTCTCTGCCTCCCGAGGGGTCTCCAAAGTGGAAGATTAGAGGCCACCGAGTCATGGCTGGATCCTTTTCAGGATGACAAAGCAATGCAGGCTTGGATTACAGAAGCCAGACGTGTTGCATATTAATCTACCTTCTACCCAGGAAAACCAAAAACTGGAGGGAGAGTAAGAGCAATTAATTTAGAAGTGGCCGTGGGGAAGGTTCTTAGAATCTAGATGAGAGAAGAGAGTCGGTTATTTACTCACAATATGGAGTTGTATTTTATTTTTATTCCCAGGGTTCTATCGGCATGGATTTCTCAGAAAAACAAAAACGAAAACACAAAACAAACAAACAAAAACCTTGAAGCCACAATGGCTGATAATTCATAAAATAATTATTCCATATAAGTCTCAGGCTGCATTTATATTTGAATTATAATTGGCATGAGAGGCAGGAAGTGCATAGGAATGACTTCTTACCACGAGCCCGTGCTCTGGAATGCAAAGCTGTAATTTTTAACGATGAAATGGCAGATATCTACACAGATCAGTGGAAAATACCTTAATTTTCCATAAATTTTCCTTCATGGTCCCCATGGGACCCGTAAGGTCTTCAACTGTGCTTGGGTGGTTTTTGTTTGGAGGAACACAGAGTTTCATCTTCTGCTGTATCCAAAGTCTCACATATGTTGCTGGCTCCCAGCAAGATGGGAAAAGAAGAAAAGAAAAAAAAAGAAAGAGAAGAGAAGAGAAGAGAAGGGAGGGGAAGGGAAGTGAAGGAAGGGAAGGGAAGGGAAGGGAAGGGAAGGAAGGGAAGGGAAGGGAAGGGAGAAGGGAGGGGAGGGGAGGGGAGGGAAGGGAAGAGAAAGGAAGAAAAGAAAAAAGAGAACAGAAGGGAAGGGAAGGAAGGAAGGGAAGGAAGGGAACGGAAGGGAAGGGAGGGGAGGGGAGGGCAAGGGAAGGGAAGGAAGGGAAGGAAGGAAGAGATGGGAAGGAAGGGAAGGGAAGGAAAGAGAAGGAAGGGAAGAGAAGGAAGGGAAGGGAAGGAAAGGGAAGGGAGGGAGAGGAGGGGAGGGAAGGAAGGGAAGGGAACGAAGGGAAGGGAACGAAGGGAAGGGAAGGAAGGGAAGGGAAGGGAAGGAAGGGAAGGGAAGGAAGGGAAGGGAAGGGAAGGAAGGGAAGGGAAGGGAAGGAAGGGATGGGAAGGAAAGGGAAGGGAAGGAAAGGGAAGGGAGGGAGAGGAGGGGAGGGAAGGAAGGAAAGGGAAGGGAGGGAGAGGAGGGAAGGGAAGGAAGGGAAGAAAAGAAAAGGGAAGGGAAAGGAAAGGAAGAAAAGAAAAGAATGAAGAAAAAGAAAAGAAGATAAAAGAAAAGACAGGAAAAGGAAAGAGAGGGAAGAGAAAGGAAGAAAAGAAAGAAAATTTTACACTGATTCATTTATGGAAAATTAAATTTGTGGTCATGGGGCAACGTGTGGTGGACTGGAATATAGGCTCCCAAGAATCAGGGTGGGCATCAGAAAACAGAGCCGGGTGTGTGGAAGGCAGGAATAGCAACTCCTTCGGACTCCTGGTGGTTGCTATGCACGGTGACTTTCTTCATCTTGAAAATAATAGCGGCATTGCGTATCGTCTCACAAATACAGAACTAAATAATGAGGTAAAGAGTCTAATTCTCCCCCACATACCTCAGTTGCTGCAAGCCACACTCTAAGAAATGGTGGAGATGGTGCGTGTCTTACTGATGTAGATTTTGGGGTGGGCTGCCCAGTTTGGGAGACCAGGGTGACCTCCATGGTCTCCTACTGCCCCAAGGCAGGTGTAGCACAAAACAAACACAGCTTACTCTAGCCCTGATTGGGAAAATCTCCTAAAAAAAATCCCCTCCTGTCATTGTTCTTCTGTAACCCCATAACTCCTTCACCTCCCCACCTTGGGACCCACAAAGTCTCCAACTGTGCTTGGGTGGTTTTTGTTTGAGGGAACACAGAGTTTCATCTCTTGGTGTAACCAAAGTCTCACATATGTTGCTGGCTACCAGCAAGAGGAAAAGAGAAGAAAAGAAAAAAGGGAAGGGAAGAGAAGAAAACAAAAGGAAGGGAAGGGAAGGGAAGGGAAGGGAAGGGAAGAAAACAAAAGGAGGGGAAGGGAAGGAAGAGAAAAGAAGGGAAGGCAAAAGAAGGGAAGGGAAGAGAAGGGAAGGGAAGGGAAAGGAAGGGAAGGGAGAAAAGAAAAGAAGAAAAGAAAAAAACGAAGAAGAGGAGATAAAAGAAAAGAAAAAGAAAAGAAAAGAAATTTTACATTGATTTTTTTTTTAAGGAAGTGAATGAAATATTGAATTTTTTTCCCCCCTCCATGGTCAACCCCCAGGAAGCCTTCCCTGTTTCTATCTCTTTACCTCCTTTGATAAATGTGGGGACAAATTATTCATTGGATTCTCCCCTGCTCTACTCCTGTCTTTATTTATTTTTTTAATTATTGCAAGTACATAGTAGGTGTATATAGTTACGGGGTAGGTGAGACGTTTTCATGCACACATGCAATATGCAATAATCACATTAGGGTAAATAAGATATCCATGAATTCAAGCATTGAGGCTTTGTGTTACAAATAATTCAATTATGCTCGTTTAGTTATTTACAAATGTGCAATGAAGTGATTATTGATGATAGTCACCCTGTTATGCTAGCAAAAACTAGGATTTATTTATTCTTTCTAATTATTTGTTGGTACCCATTAACCTTCCCCACCTCTTCCACACAAACTCCCCACTATCTTTCTCAGCCTCTGAGAACCAGCCTTCTACTCTTTATTTCCATGAGTTCAATTGTTTTCAATTTTAGCTCCTGCAGATAAGTGAGAACATGAAGAGTTTGTCTTTCTGTGCCTGGCTTATTTCACTGAACATAATGACCATCCGTTTTATTGCAAATGGCAAGATCTCATTCTTTTTCATGGCTGAATAGTATTCCTTTCCATATGTGTAACACTTTTCTCTTCTTTCTTTCTCTTTCTTTCTTCCTTCCTTCCTTCCTTCCTTTCTTTCTTTCTGTCTCTATCTCTCTCTCTTCTCTCTTTTTTTTTTTTTTTTTTGACAGACTCTCGCTCTGTCGCCCAGGGTGGAGTGCAGTGGTGCGATCTCGGCTCACTGCAACCTCTGCCTCCCAGATTCAAGCGATTCTCCTGCCTCAGCATCCGGAATAGCTGAAATGACAGTCGCCCACCACCATGCCCGGCTAATTTTTGTATTTTTAGTAGAGATGGGGCTTCACCGTGTTAGCCAGGATGGTCTCAAACTCCTGACCTCGAGATCTGCCCTCTTCGGCCTCCCTAAGTGCTGGGATTACAGGCGTGAGCCACCCTGCCCGGCCTTTTCTTCTTCTTCTTCTTCTTTTTTTTTTTTTTTTTTGAGATGCAGTCTCTCTCTGTGACTCAGGCTGGAGTGCAGTGGCGTGATCTCGGCTCACTGCAACCTCTGCCTCCCAGGTTCAAGCGATTCTCCTGCCTCAGCCTCCCGAGTAGCTGGGATTACAGGCACCTGCCACCACGCCCGGCTCATTTTTGTATTTTTATAAGAGACAGGTTTCCACTGTATTGGCCAGGCTGGTCTCAAACTCCTGACCTCAAGTGATCCATCTGCCTCGGCCTCCCAAAGTGCTGGGATTACAAGCGTGAGCTCCCTCGCCCGACTCATTTTCTTTATCCATTCACCTGTTGATGAACAGTTACGTTGGTTCCCAATCTCAGCTCTTGGGAACGGTGCTGCAATATACTATGACATTGCAGGTATCTCAAAATAAAATAAAATAAAATAAAATAGAGCTACCATAGAATTCAGTAATCCTACTTTTTTGTATTCTTAGTAGAGACGGGGTTTCACCATGTTGGCCAGGCTGGTCTCCAACTCCTGACCTCAGGCGATCCACCCGCCTCGGCCTCTTGAACTTCAATATACTGACTTCTTTTACTGAGGGTGTATGCCCATCAGTGAGTACGATTGCTGAATTCTATGGTAGCTCTATTTTATTTTATTTATTGTTATTATTATTATTTTGAGACGGAGTCTCACTCTGTTGCTCAGGCTGGAGAGCAGTGATGGGATCTCGGCTTACCGCAACCTCCACCTCCCGGGTTCGAGTGATTCTCCTGCCTCAGCCTCTCCCCAGTAGCTGGATTAAGGCACCAGCCGACACGCCTGGCTAATTTTTTTTTAAAATATATTTTTAGTAGAAACGGGGTCCCACCATGTTGGCCAGGCTGGTCTCGAACTCCTGACCTCAGGTGATCTGCCCGCCTCGGTCTCCCCAAGTACGATAGCTCGATTTGTAAGGGAACCTCCAAATTGCTCCCCATTGCGGTTGTACGAATTTACATCCCCACCCAGAGTGGATGGGGTGAGATTACGCCTGTAATCCCAGCACTTTGGGAGGCCAAGGCGGGAGGGTCACTTGAGGTCAGGAGTTCGAGATGAGTCTGTCCAATATGGTGAAACCCCATCTGTACTAATAATACAAAAATTAGCCGGGCGTGGTGGCGGGCACCTGTAATCGCAGCTACTTGGGAGGCTGAGGCAGGAGAATCACCTGCCCCTGTCTTTAATATTGTGAAGACCAATGAAGGTTGATATAGAATCAAGAAGAAGGATATCTTATTCAAGTATCACACACTACCCCAGCTCTCTCCTCCCAGAACCCCTCTGAACTTTGCTCAGAACGTAGAGGAAAAGATGTCCCTCCTGCTCCAGGAATCCCAGAAGAAAACTCCAGCCTGACAGAAGGAGGTTTATCTCCACCACCAGGACAGGAAGCTTCGCCCTGAGTGAGCAGGTCAGAAAGAAGCAAGAGCTGCGTTCCCGACCTGGGGAAGGGCCCAAGCTGTGTGTTCATGGAGTCACATATTTTTCTGTGACATTTGCAGAAGGTATTTGGCCGGCATGCTGGTAAGAGTTGAGAACTGTTGGCCCTTTCTGTTTCTGTACCCTGTCTTGGATGAACAACACATTCCATACATGTTCCCTAGACTGAGTCCACAGCCAGGACCCACATTTTCAGCCCCCGTGTAGACAGACACACAGTCCACAGGCAGGACCCACATTTGAAGCCCCCGTGTAGACAGACACACAGTCCACAGCTAAGACCCACTTTTTAAGCCCCTGTATAGACAGACACACAGTCCACAGCCAGGACCCACTTTTTAAGCCCCCATAGAGACAGACACACAGTCCACAGCCAGGACTTACATTCTAAGTCCCTGTATAGACAGACACACAGTCCACAGCCAGGACCCACTTTTTAAGCCCCCATAGAGACAGACACACAGTCCACAGCCAGGACTCACATTCTAAGTCCCTGTATAGACAGACACACAGTCCACAGCCAGGACCCACTTTTTAAGCCCCCATAGAGACAGACACACAGTCCACAGCCAGGACTCACATTCTAAGTCCCTGTATAGACAGACACACAGTCCACAGCCAGGACCCACTTTTTAAGCCCCCGTATAGACAGAAACACAGTCCACAGCCAGGACCCACTTTTTAAGCTCCCATAGAGACAGACACACAGTCCACAGGCAGGACTCACATTCTAAGTCCCTGTATAGACAGACACACAGTCCACAGCCAGGACCCACTTTTTAAGCCCCCATAGAGACAGACACACAGTCCACAGGCAGGACTCACATTCTAAGTCCCTGTATAGACAGACACACAGTCCACAGGCAGGACCCACTTTTTAAGCCCCCATAGAGACAGACACACAGTCCACAGCCAGGACTCACATTCTAAGTCCCTGTATAGACAGACACACAGTCCACAGCCAGGACCCACTTTTTAAGCCCCCATAGAGACAGACACACAGTCCACAGCCAGGACTCACATTCTAAGTCCCTGTATAGACAGACACACAGTCCACAGCCAGGACCCACTTTTTAAGCCCCCGTATAGAGAGACACACAGTCCACAGCCAGGACCCACTTTTTAAGCTCCCATAGAGACAGACACACAGTCCACAGGCAGGACTCACATTCTAAGTCCCTGTATAGACAGACACACAGTCCACAGCCAGGACCCACTTTTTAAGCCCCCATAGAGACAGACACACAGTCCACAGGCAGGACTCACATTCTAAGTCCCTGTATAGACAGACACACAGTCCACAGGCAGGACCCACTTTTTAAGCCCCCATAGAGACAGACACACAGTCCACAGCCAGGAATCACATTCTAAGTCCCTGTATAGACAGACACACAGTCCACAGCCAGGACCCACTTTTTAAGCCCCCATAGAGACAGACACACAGTCCACAGCCAGGACTCACATTCTAAGTCCCTGTATAGACAGACACACAGTCCACAGCCAGGACCCACTGTTTAAGCCCCCATAGAGACAGACACACAGTCCACAGCCAGGACCCACTTTTTAAGCCCCCATAGAGACAGACACACAGTCCACAGGCAGGACTCACATTCTAAGTCCCTGTATAGACAGACACACAGTCCACAGCCAGGACCCACTTTTTAAGCCCCCATAGAGACAGACACACAGTCCACAGGCAGGACTCACATTCTAAGTCCCTGTATAGACAGACACACAGTCCACAGGCAGGACCCACTTTTTAAGCCCCCATAGAGACAGACACACAGTCCACAGCCAGGACTCACATTCTAAGTCCCTGTATAGACAGACACACAGTCCACAGCCAGGACCCACTTTCTAAGCCCCCATAGAGACAGACACACAGTCCACAGGCAGGACTCACATTCTAAATCCCTGTATAGACAGACACACAGTCCACAGCCAGGACCCACTTTTTAAGCCCCCATAGAGACAGACACACAGTCCACAGGCAGGACTCACATTCTAAATCCCTGTATAGACAGACACACAGTCCACAGCCAGGACCCACTTTCTAAGCCCCCATAGAGACAGACACACAGTCCACAGGCAGGACTCACATTCTAAATCCCTGTATAGACAGACACACAGTCCACAGCCAGGACCCACTTTTTAAGCCCCCATAGAGACAGACACACAGTCCACAGCCAGGACTCACATTCTAAGTCCCTGTATAGACAGACACACAGTCCACAGCCAGGACCCACTTTTTAAGCCCCCATAGAGACAGACACACAGTCCACAGCCAGGACTCACATTCTAAGTCCCTGTATAGACAGACACACAGTCCACAGCCAGGACCCACTTTTTAAGCCCCCGTATAGACAGACACACAGTCCACAGCCAGGACCCACTTTTTAAGCCCCCATAGAGACAGACACACAGTCCACAGCCAGGACCCACTTTTTAAGCCCCCATAGAGACAGACACACAGTCCACAGGCAGGACCCACTTTTTAAGCCCCCATAGAGACAGACACACAGTGCACAGCCAGGACTCACATTCTAAGTCCCTGTATAGACAGACACACAGTCCACAGCCAGGACCCACTTTTTAAGCCCCCATAGAGACAGACACACAGTCGACAGCCAGGACTCACATTCTAAGTCCCTGTATAGACAGACACACAGTCCACAGCCAGGACCCACTTTTTAAGCCCCCGTATAGACAGACACACAGTCCACAGCCAGGACCCACTTTTTAAGCTCCCATAGAGACAGACACACAGTCCACAGGCAGGACTCACATTCTAAGTCCCTGTATAGACAGACACACAGTCCACAGCCAGGACCCACTTTTTAAGCCCCCATAGAGACAGACACACAGTCCACAGGCAGGACTCACATTCTAAGTCCCTGTATAGACAGACACACAGTCCACAGGCAGGACCCACTTTTTAAGCCCCCATAGAGACAGACACACAGTCCACAGCCAGGACTCACATTCTAAGTCCCTGTATAGACAGACACACAGTCCACAGCCAGGACCCACTTTTTAAGCCCCCGTATAGACAGACACACAGTCCACAGGCAGGACTCACATTCTAAGTCCCTGTATAGACAGACACACAGTCCACAGCCAGGACCCACTTTTTAAGCCCCCATAGAGACAGACACACAGTCCACAGGCAGGACTCACATTCTAAGTCCCTGTATAGACAGACACACAGTCCACAGCCAGGACCCACTTTTTAAGCCCCCGTATAGACAGACACACAGTCCACAGCCAGGACCCACTTTTTAAGCCCCCATAGAGACAGACACACAGTCCACAGCCAGGACCCACTTTTTAAGCCCCCATAGAGACAGACACACAGTCCACAGGCAGGACTCACATTCTAAGTCCCTGTATAGACAGACACACAGTCCACAGCCAGGACCCACTTTTTAAGCCCCCATAGAGACAGACACACAGTCCACAGGCAGGACTCACATTCTAAGTCCCTGTATAGACAGACACACAGTCCACAGGCAGGACCCACTTTTTAAGCCCCCATAGAGACAGACACACAGTCCACAGCCAGGACTCACATTCTAAGTCCCTGTATAGACAGACACACAGTCCACAGCCAGGACCCACTTTCTAAGCCCCCATAGAGACAGACACACAGTCCACAGGCAGGACTCACATTCTAAGTCCCTGTATAGACAGGCACACAGTCCACAGCCAGGACCCACTTTTTAAGCCCCCATAGAGACAGACACACAGTCCACAGCCAGGACTCACATTCTAAGTACCTGTATAGACAGACACACAGTCCACAGCCAGGACCCACTTTTTAAGCCCCCGTATAGACAGACACACAGTCCACAGCCAGGACCCACTTTTTAAGCCCCCATAGAGACAGACACACAGTCCACAGCCAGGACCCACTTTTTAAGCCCCCATAGAGACAGACACACAGTCCACAGCCAGGACCCACTTTTTAAGCCCCCATAGAGACAGACACACAGTCCACAGCCAGGACTCACATTCTAAGTCCCTGTATAGACAGACACACAGTCCACAGCCAGGACCCACATTTTAAGCCCCCATAGAGACAGACACACAGTCCACAGGCAGGACTCACATTCTAAGTCCCTGTATAGACAGACACACAGTCCACAGGCAGGACCCACTTTTTAAGCCCCCATAGAGACAGACACACAGTCCACAGCCAGGACTCACATTCTAAGTCCCTCTATAGACAGACACACAGTCCACAGCCAGGACCCACTTTTTAAGCCCCCATAGAGACAGACACACAGTCCACAGCCAGGACTCACATTCTAAGTCCCTGTATAGACAGACACACAGTCCACAGCCAGGACCCACTTTTTAAGCCCCCATAGAGACAGACACACAGTCCACAGCCAGGACTCACATTCTAAGTCCCTGTATAGACAGACACACAGTCCACAGCCAGGACCCACTTTTTAAGCCCCCGTATAGACAGACACACAGTCCACAGCCAGGACCCACTTTTTAAGCCCCCATAGAGACAGACACACAGTCCACAGCCAGGACCCACTTTTTAAGCCCCCATAGAGACAGACACACAGTCCACAGCCAGGACCCACTTTTTAAGCTCCCACAGAGACAGACACACAGTCCACAGGCAGGACTCACATTCTAAGTCCCTGTATAGACAGACACACAGTCCACAGCCAGGACCCACTTTTTAAGCCCCCATAGAGACAGACACACAGTCCACAGGCAGGACTCACATTCTAAGTCCCTGTATAGACAGACACACAGTCCACAGGCAGGACCCACTTTTTAAGCCCCCATAGAGACAGACACACAGTCCACAGCCAGGACTCACATTCTAAGTCCCTGTATAGACAGACACACAGTCCACAGCCAGGACCAACTTTTTAAGCCCCCATAGAGACAGACACACAGTCCACAGCCAGGACTCACATTCTAAGTCCCTGTATAGACAGACACACAGTCCACAGCCAGGACCCACTTTTTAAGCCCCCGTATAGACAGACACACAGTCCACAGCCAGGACCCACTTTTTAAGCTCCCATAGAGACAGACACACAGTCCACAGGCAGGACTCACATTCTAAGTCCCTGTATAGACAGACACACAGTCCACAGCCAGGACCCACTTTTTAAGCCCCCATAGAGACAGACACACAGTCCACAGGCAGGACTCACATTCTAAGTCCCTGTATAGACAGACACACAGTCCACAGGCAGGACCCACTTTTTAAGCCCCCATAGAGACAGACACACAGTCCACAGCCAGGACTCACATTCTAAGTCCCTGTATAGACAGACACACAGTCCACAGCCAGGACCCACTTTTTAAGCCCCCATAGAGACAGACACACAGTCCACAGCCAGGACTCACATTCTAAGTCCCTGTATAGACAGACACACAGTCCACAGCCAGGACCCACTGTTTAAGCCCCCGTATAGACAGACACACAGTCCACAGCCAGGACCCACTTTTTAAGCCCCCATAGAGACAGACACACAGTCCACAGGCAGGACTCACATTCTAAGTCCCTGTATAGACAGACACACAGTCCACAGGCAGGACCCACTTTTTAAGCCCCCATAGAGACAGACACACAGTCCACAGCCAGGACTCACATTCTAAGTCCCTGTATAGACAGACACACAGTCCACAGCCAGGACCCACTTTCTAAGCCCCCATAGAGACAGACACACAGTCCACAGGCAGGACTCACATTCTAAGTCCCTGTATAGACAGACACACAGTCCACAGCCAGGACCCACTTTTTAAGCCCCCATAGAGACAGACACACAGTCCACAGCCAGGACTCACATTCTAAGTCCCTGTATAGACAGACACACAGTCCACAGCCAGGACCCACTTTTTAAGCCCCCATAGAGACAGACACACAGTCCACAGCCAGGACTCACATTCTAAGTCCCTGTATAGACAGACACACAGTCCACAGCCAGGACCCACTTTTTAAGCCCCCGTATAGACAGACACACAGTCCACAGCCAGGACCCACTTTTTAAGCCCCCATAGAGACAGACACACAGTCCACAGCCAGGACCCACTTTTTAAGCCCCCATAGAGACAGACACACAGTCCACAGGCAGGACCCACTTTTTAAGCCCCCATAGAGACAGACACACAGTGCACAGCCAGGACTCACATTCTAAGTCCCTGTATAGACAGACACACAGTCCACAGCCAGGACCCACTTTTTAAGCCCCCATAGAGACAGACACACAGTCCACAGCCAGGACTCACATTCTAAGTCCCTGTATAGACAGACACACAGTCCACAGCCAGGACCCACTTTTTAAGCCCCCGTATAGACAGACACACAGTCCACAGCCAGGACCCACTTTTTAAGCTCCCATAGAGACAGACACACAGTCCACAGGCAGGACTCACATTCTAAGTCCCTGTATAGACAGACACACAGTCCACAGCCAGGACCCACTTTTTAAGCCCCCATAGAGACAGACACACAGTCCACAGGCAGGACTCACATTCTAAGTCCCTGTATAGACAGACACACAGTCCACAGGCAGGACCCACTTTTTAAGCCCCCATAGAGACAGACACACAGTCCACAGCCAGGACTCACATTCTAAGTCCCTGTATAGACAGACACACAGTCCACAGCCAGGACCCACTTTTTAAGCCCCCATAGAGACAGACACACAGTCCACAGCCAGGACTCACATTCTAAGTCCCTGTATAGACAGACACACAGTCCACAGCCAGAACCCACTTTTTAAGCCCCCGTATAGACAGACACACAGTCCACAGCCAGGACCCACTTTTTAAGCCCCCATAGAGACAGACACACAGTCCACAGCCAGGACCCACTTTTTAAGCCCCCATACAGACAGACACACAGTCCACAGGCAGGACTCACATTCTAAGTCCCTGTATAGACAGACACACAGTCCACAGCCAGGACCCACTTTTTAAGCCCCCATAGAGACAGACACACAGTCCACAGGCAGGACTCACATTCTAAGTCCCAGTATAGACAGACACACAGTCCACAGGCAGGACCCACTTTTTAAGCCCCCATAGAGACAGACACACAGTCCACAGCCAGGACTCACATTCTAAGTCCCTGTATAGACAGACACACAGTCCACAGCCAGGACCCACTTTCTAAGCCCCCATAGAGACAGACACACAGTCCACAGGCAGGACTCACATTCTAAGTCCCTGTATAGACAGACACACAGTCCACAGCCAGGACCCACTTTTTAAGCCCCCGTATAGACAGACACACAGTCCACAGCCAGGACCCACTCTTTAAGCTCCCATAGAGACAGACACACAGTCCACAGGCAGGACTCACATTCTAAGTCCCTGTATAGACAGACACACAGTCCACAGCCAGGACCCACTTTTTAAGCCCCCATAGAGACAGACACACAGTCCACAGGCAGGACTCACATTCTAAGTCCCTGTATAGACAGACACACAGTCCACAGGCAGGACCCACTTTTTAAGCCCCCATAGAGACAGACACACAGTCCACAGCCAGGACTCACATTCTAAGTCCCTGTATAGACAGACACACAGTCCACAGCCAGGACCCACTTTTTAAGCCCCCATAGAGACAGACACACAGTCCACAGCCAGGACTCACATTCTAAGTCCCTGTATAGACAGACACACAGTCCACAGCCAGGACCCACTGTTTAAGCCCCCGTATAGACAGACACACAGTCCACAGCCAGGACCCACTTTTTAAGCCCCCATAGAGACAGACACACAGTCCACAGGCAGGACTCACATTCTAAGTCCCTGTATAGACAGACACACAGTCCACAGGCAGGACCCACTTTTTAAGCCCCCATAGAGACAGACACACAGTCCACAGCCAGGACTCACATTCTAAGTCCCTGTATAGACAGACACACAGTCCACAGCCAGGACCCACTTTCTAAGCCCCCATAGAGACAGACACACAGTCCACAGGCAGGACTCACATTCTAAGTCCCTGTATAGACAGACACACAGTCCACAGCCAGGACCCACTTTTTAAGCCCCCATAGAGACAGACACACAGTCCACAGCCAGGACTCACATTCTAAGTCCCTGTATAGACAGACACACAGTCCACAGCCAGGACCCACTTTTTAAGCCCCCATAGAGACAGACACACAGTCCACAGCCAGGACTCACATTCTAAGTCCCTGTATAGACAGACACACAGTCCACAGCCAGGACCCACTTTTTAAGCCCCCGTATAGACAGACACACAGTCCACAGCCAGGACCCACTTTTTAAGCCCCCATAGAGACAGACACACAGTCCACAGCCAGGACCCACTTTTTAAGCCCCCATAGAGACAGACACACAGTCCACAGGCAGGACCCACTTTTTAAGCCCCCATAGAGACAGACACACAGTCCACAGCCAGGACCCACTTTTTAAGCTCCCATAGAGACAGACACACAGTCCACAGGCAGGACTCACATTCTAAGTCCCTGTATAGACAGACACACAGTCCACAGCCAGGACCCACTTTTTAAGCCCCCATAGAGACAGACACACAGTCCACAGGCAGGACTCACATTCTAAGTCCCTGTATAGACAGACACACAGTCCACAGGCAGGACCCACTTTTTAAGCCCCCATAGAGACAGACACACAGTCCACAGCCAGGACTCACATTCTAAGTCCCTGTATAGACAGACACACAGTCCACAGCCAGGACCCACTTTTTAAGCCCCCATAGAGACAGACACACAGTCCACAGCCAGGACTCACATTCTAAGTCCCTGTATAGACAGACACACAGTCCACAGCCAGAACCCACTTTTTAAGCCCCCGTATAGACAGACACACAGTCCACAGCCAGGACCCACTTTTTAAGCCCCCATAGAGACAGACACACAGTCCACAGCCAGGACCCACTTTTTAAGCCCCCATACAGACAGACACACAGTCCACAGGCAGGACTCACATTCTAAGTCCCTGTATAGACAGACACACAGTCCACAGCCAGGACCCACTTTTTAAGCCCCCATAGAGACAGACACACAGTCCACAGGCAGGACTCACATTCTAAGTCCCAGTATAGACAGACACACAGTCCACAGGCAGGACCCACTTTTTAAGCCCCCATAGAGACAGACACACAGTCCACAGCCAGGACTCACATTCTAAGTCCCTGTATAGACAGACACACAGTCCACAGCCAGGACCCACTTTCTAAGCCCCCATAGAGACAGACACACAGTCCACAGGCAGGACTCACATTCTAAGTCCCTGTATAGACAGACACACAGTCCACAGCCAGGACCCACTTTTTAAGCCCCCATAGAGACAGACACACAGTCCACAGCCAGGACTCACATTCTAAGTCCCTGTATAGACAGACACACAGTCCACAGCCAGGACCCACTTTTTAAGCCCCCATAGAGACAGACACACAGTCCACAGCCAGGACTCACATTCTAAGTCCCTGTATAGACAGACACACAGTCCACAGCCAGGACCCACTTTTTAAGCCCCCTTATAGACAGACACACAGTCCACAGCCAGGACCCACTTTTTAAGCCCCCATAGAGACAGACACACAGTCCACAGCCAGGACCCACTTTTTAAGCCCCCATAGAGACAGACACACAGTCCACAGGCAGGACCCACTTTTTAAGCCCCCATAGAGACAGACACACAGTGCACAGCCAGGACACACATTCTAAGTCCCTGTATAGACAGACACACAGTCCACAGCCAGGACCCACTTTTTAAGCCCCCATAGAGACAGACACACAGTCCACAGCCAGGACTCACATTCTAAGTCCCTGTATAGACAGACACACAGTCCACAGCCAGGACCCACTTTTTAAGCCCCCGTATAGACAGACACACAGTCCACAGCCAGGACCCACTTTTTAAGCTCCCATAGAGACAGACACACAGTCCACAGGCAGGACTCACATTCTAAGTCCCTGTATAGACAGACACACAGTCCACAGCCAGGACCCACTTTTTAAGCCCCCATAGAGACAGACACACAGTCCACAGGCAGGACTCACATTCTAAGTCCCTGTATAGACAGACACACAGTCCACAGGCAGGACCCACTTTTTAAGCCCCCATAGAGACAGACACACAGTCCACAGCCAGGACTCACATTCTAAGTCCCTGTATAGACAGACACACAGTCCACAGCCAGGACCCACTTTTTAAGCCCCCATAGAGACAGACACACAGTCCACAGCCAGGACTCACATTCTAAGTCCCTGTATAGACAGACACACAGTCCACAGCCAGGACCCACTTTTTAAGCCCCCGTATAGACAGACACACAGTCCACAGCCAGGACCCACTTTTTAAGCCCCCATAGAGACAGACACACAGTCCACAGCCAGGACCCACTTTTTAAGCCCCCATAGAGACAGACACACAGTCCACAGGCAGGACTCACATTCTAAGTCCCTGTATAGACAGACACACAGTCCACAGCCAGGACCCACTTTTTAAGCCCCCATAGAGACAGACACACAGTCCACAGGCAGGACTCACATTCTAAGTCCCTGTATAGACAGACACACAGTCCACAGGCAGGACCCACTTTTTAAGCCCCCATAGAGAGAGACACACAGTCCACAGCCAGGACTCACATTCTAAGTCCCTGTATAGACAGACACACAGTCCACAGCCAGGACCCACTTCCTAAGCCCCCATAGAGACAGACACACAGTCCACAGGCAGGACTCACATTCTAAGTCCCTGTATAGACAGACACACAGTCCACAGCCAGGACCCACTTTTTAAGCCCCCATAGAGACAGACACACAGTCCACAGCCAGGACTCACATTCTAAGTCCCTGTATAGACAGACACACAGTCCACAGCCAGGACCCACTTTTTAAGCCCCCATAGAGACAGACACACAGTCCACAGCCAGGACTCACATTCTAAGTCCCTGTATAGACAGACACACAGTCCACAGCCAGTACCCACTTTTTAAGCCCCCGTATAGACAGACACACAGTCCACAGCCAGGACCCACTTTTTAAGCCCCCATAGAGACAGACACACAGTCCACAGCCAGGACCCACTTTTTAAGCCCCCATAGAGACAGACACACAGTCCACAGGCAGGACCCACTTTTTAAGCCCCCATAGAGACAGACACACAGTGCACAGCCAGGACTCACATTCTAAGTCCCTGTATAGACAGACACACAGTCCACAGCCAGGACCCACTTTTTAAGCCCCCATAGAGACAGACACACAGTCCACAGCCAGGACCCACTTTTTAAGCCCCCATAGAGACAGACACACAGTCCACAGGCAGGACCCACTTTTTAAGCCCCCATAGAGACAGACACACAGTGCACAGCCAGGACTCACATTCTAAGTCCCTGTATAGACAGACACACAGTCCACAGCCAGGACCCACTTTTTAAGCCCCCATAGAGACAGACACACAGTCCACAGCCAGGACTCACATTCTAAGTCCCTGTATAGACAGACACACAGTCCACAGCCAGGACCCACTTTTTAAGCCCCCATAGAGACAGACACACAGTCCACAGCCAGGACTCACATTCTAAGTCCCTGTATAGACAGACACACAGTCCACAGCCAGGACCCACTTTTTAAGCCTCCATAGAGACAGACACACAGTCCACAGGCAGGACTCACATTCTAAGTCCCTGTATAGACAGACACACAGTCCACAGCCAGGACCCACTTTTTAAGCCTCCATAGAGACAGACACACAGTCCACAGGCAGGACTCACATTCTAAGTCCCTGTATAGACAGAAACACAGTCCACAGGCAGGACCCACTTTTTAAGCCCCCATAGAGACAGACACACAGTCCACAGCCAGGACTCACATTCTAAGTCCCTGTATAGACAGACACACAGTCCACAGGCAGGACCCACTTTTTAAGCCCCCATAGAGACAGACACACAGTCCACAGCCAGGACTCACATTCTAAGTCCCTGTATAGACAGACACACAGTCCACAGGCAGGACTCACATTTTAAGCCCCCGTATAGACAGACACACAGTCCACAGGCAGGACCCACTTTTTAAGCCCCCATAGAGACAGACACACAGTCCACAGCCAGGACCCACTTTTTAAGCTCCCATAGAGACAGACACACAGTCCACAGGCAGGACTCACATTCTAAGTCCCCGTATAGACAGACACACAGTCCACAGCCAGGACCCACTTTTTAAGCCTCCATAGAGACAGACACACAGTCCACAGGCAGGACTCACATTCTAAGTCCCTGTATAGACAGACACACAGTCCACAGCCAGGACCCACTTTTTAAGCCCCCATAGAGACAGACACACAGTCCACAGCCAGGACTCACATTCTAAGTCCCTGTATAGACAGACACACAGTCCACAGCCAGGACCCACTTTTTAAGCCCCCATAGAGACAGACACACAGTCCACAGGCAGGACTCACATTCTAAGTCCCTGTATAGACAGACACACAGTCCACAGCCAGGACCCACTTTTTAAGCCCCCATAGAGACAGACACACAGTCCACAGCCAGGACTCACATTCTAAGTCCCTGTATAGACAGACACACACTCCACAGCCAGGACCCACTTTTTAAGCCCCCGTATAGACAGACACACAGTCCACAGCCAGGACCCACTTTTTAAGCCCCCATAGAGACAGACACACAGTCCACAGCCAGGACCCACTTTTTAAGCCCCCATAGAGACAGACACACAGTCCACAGGCAGGACTCACATTCTAAGTCCCTGTATAGACAGACACACAGTCCACAGCCAGGACCCACATTTTAAGCCCCCATAGAGACAGACACACAGTCCACAGGCAGGACTCACATTCTAAGTCCCTGTATAGACAGACACACAGTCCACAGGCAGGACCCACTTTTTAAGCCCCCATAGAGACAGACACACAGTCCACAGCCAGTACCCACTTTTTAAGCCCCCGTATAGACAGACACACAGTCCACAGCCAGGACCCACTTTTAAAGACCCCATAGAGACAGACACACAGTCCACAGGCAGGACTCACATTCTAAGTCCCTGTATAGACAGACACACAGTCCACAGCCAGGACCCACTTTTTAAGCCCCCATAGAGACAGACACACAGTCCACAGCCAGGACTCACATTCTAAGTCCCTGTATAGACAGACACACAGTCCACAGCCAGGACCCACTTTCTAAGCCCCCATAGAGACAGACACACAGTCCACAGGCAGGACTCACATTCTAAGTCCCTGTATAGACAGACACACAGTCCACAGCCAGGACCCACTTTTTAAGCCCCCATAGAGACAGACACACAGTCCACAGCCAGGACTCACATTCTAAGTCCCTGTATAGACAGACACACAGTCCACAGCCAGGACCCACTTTTTCAGCCCCCATAGAGACAGACACACAGTCCACAGCCAGGACTCACATTCTAAGTCCCTGTATAGACAGACACACAGTCCACAGCCAGGACCCACTTTTTAAGCCCCCGTATAGACAGACACACAGTCCACAGCCAGGACCCACTTTTTAAGCCCCCATAGAGACAGACACACAGTCCACAGGCAGGACCCACTTTTTAAGCCCCCATAGAGACAGACACACAGTCCACAGGCAGGACCCACTTTTTAAGCCCCCATAGAGACAGACACACAGTGCACAGCCAGGACTCACATTCTAAGTCCCTGTATAGACAGACACACAGTCCACAGCCAGGACCCCCTTTTTAAGCCCCCATAGAGACAGACACACAGTCCACAGCCAGGACCCACTTTTTAAGCCCCCATAGAGACAGACACACAGTCCACAGGCAGGACCCACTTTTTAAGCCCCCATAGAGACAGACACACAGTGCACAGCCAGGACTCACATTCTAAGTCCCTGTATAGACAGACACACAGTCCACAGCCAGGACCCACTTTTTAAGCCCCCATAGAGACAGACACACAGTCCACAGCCAGGACTCACATTCTAAGTCCCTGTATAGACAGACACACAGTCCACAGCCAGGACCCACTTTTTAAGCCTCCATAGAGACAGATACACAGTCCACAGGCAGGACTCACATTCTAAGTCCCTGTATAGACAGACACACAGTCCACAGCCAGGACCCACTTTTTAAGCCCCCATAGAGACAGACACACAGTCCACAGCCAGGACTCACATTCTAAGTCCCTGTATAGACAGACACACAGTCCACAGGCAGGACCCACTTTTTAAGCCCCCATAGAGACAGACACACAGTCCACAGCCAGGACTCACATTCTAAGTCCCTGTATAGACAGACACACAGTCCACAGGCAGGACTCACATTTTAAGCCCCCGTATAGACAGACACACAGTCCACAGGCAGGACCCACTTTTTAAGCCCCCATAGAGACAGACACACAGTCCACAGCCAGGACCCACTTTTTAAGCTCCCATAGAGACAGACACACAGTCCACAGGCAGGACTCACATTCTAAGTCCCCGTATAGACAGACACACAGTCCACAGCCAGGACCCACTTTTTAAGCCTCCATAGAGACAGACACACAGTCCACAGGCAGGACTCACATTCTAAGTCCCTGTATAGACAGACACACAGTCCACAGCCAGGACCCACTTTTTAAGCCCCCATAGAGACAGACACACAGTCCACAGCCAGGACTCACATTCTAAGTCCCTGTATAGACAGACACACAGTCCACAGCCAGGACCCACTTTTTAAGCCCCCATAGAGACAGACACACAGTCCACAGGCAGGACTCACATTCTAAGTCCCTGTATAGACAGACACACAGTCCACAGCCAGGACCCACTTTTTAAGCCCCCATAGAGACAGACACACAGTCCACAGCCAGGACTCACATTCTAAGTCCCTGTATAGACAGACACACACTCCACAGCCAGGACCCACTTTTTAAGCCCCCGTATAGACAGACACACAGTCCACAGCCAGGACCCACTTTTTAAGCCCCCATAGAGACAGACACACAGTCCACAGCCAGGACCCACTTTTTAAGCCCCCATAGAGACAGACACACAGTCCACAGGCAGGACTCACATTCTAAGTCCCTGTATAGACAGACACACAGTCCACAGCCAGGACCCACATTTTAAGCCCCCATAGAGACAGACACACAGTCCACAGGCAGGACTCACATTCTAAGTCCCTGTATAGACAGACACACAGTCCACAGGCAGGACCCACTTTTTAAGCCCCCATAGAGACAGACACACAGTCCACAGCCAGTACCCACTTTTTAAGCCCCCGTATAGACAGACACACAGTCCACAGCCAGGACCCACTTTTAAAGACCCCATAGAGACAGACACACAGTCCACAGGCAGGACTCACATTCTAAGTCCCTGTATAGAGAGACACACAGTCCACAGCCAGGACCCACTTTTTAAGCCCCCATAGAGACAGACACACAGTCCACAGCCAGGACTCACATTCTAAGTCCCTGTATAGACAGACACACAGTCCACAGCCAGGACCCACTTTCTAAGCCCCCATAGAGACAGACACACAGTCCACAGGCAGGACTCACATTCTAAGTCCCTGTATAGACAGACACACAGTCCACAGCCAGGACCCACTTTTTAAGCCCCCATAGAGACAGACACACAGTCCACAGCCAGGACTCACATTCTAAGTCCCTGTATAGACAGACACACAGTCCACAGCCAGGACCCACTTTTTCAGCCCCCATAGAGACAGACACACAGTCCACAGCCAGGACTCACATTCTAAGTCCCTGTATAGACAGACACACAGTCCACAGCCAGGACCCACTTTTTAAGCCCCCGTATAGACAGACACACAGTCCACAGCCAGGACCCACTTTTTAAGCCCCCATAGAGACAGACACACAGTCCACAGGCAGGACCCACTTTTTAAGCCCCCATAGAGACAGACACACAGTCCACAGGCAGGACCCACTTTTTAAGCCCCCATAGAGACAGACACACAGTCCACAGCCAGGACTCACATTCTAAGTCCCTGTATAGACAGACACACAGTCCACAGCCAGGACCCACTTTTTAAGCCCCCATAGAGACAGACACACAGTCCACAGCCAGGACTCACATTCTAAGTCCCTGTATAGACAGACACACAGTCCACAGCCAGGACCCACTTTTTCAGCCCCCATAGAGACAGACACACAGTCCACAGCCAGGACTCACATTCTAAGTCCCTGTATAGACAGACACACAGTCCACAGCCAGGACCCACTTTTTAAGCCCCCGTATAGACAGACACACAGTCCACAGCCAGGACCCACTTTTTAAGCCCCCATAGAGACAGACACACAGTCCACAGGCAGGACCCACTTTTTAAGCCCCCATAGAGACAGACACACAGTCCACAGGCAGGACCCACTTTTTAAGCCCCCATAGAGACAGACACACAGTCCACAGGCAGGACCCACTTTTTAAGCCCCCATAGAGACAGACACACAGTCCACAGCCAGGACTCACATTCTAAGTCCCTGTATAGACAGACACACAGTCCACAGCCAGGACCCACTTTCTAAGCCCCCATAGAGACAGACACACAGTCCACAGGCAGGACTCACATTCTAAGTCCCTGTATAGACAGACACACAGTCCACAGCCAGGACCCACTTTTTAAGCCCCCATAGAGACAGACACACAGTCCACAGCCAGGACTCACATTCTAAGTCCCTGTATAGACAGACACACAGTCCACAGCCAGGACCCACTTTTTCAGCCCCCATAGAGACAGACACACAGTCCACAGCCAGGACTCACATTCTAAGTCCCTGTATAGACAGACACACAGTCCACAGCCAGGACCCACTTTTTAAGCCCCCGTATAGACAGACACACAGTCCACAGCCAGGACCCACTTTTTAAGCCCCCATAGAGACAGACACACAGTCCACAGGCAGGACCCACTTTTTAAGCCCCCATAGAGACAGACACACAGTGCACAGCCAGGACTCACATTCTAAGTCCCTGTATAGACAGACACACAGTCCACAGCCAGGACCCCCTTTTTAAGCCCCCATAGAGACAGACACACAGTCCACAGCCAGGACCCACTTTTTAAGCCCCCATAGAGACAGACACACAGTCCACAGGCAGGACCCACTTTTTAAGCCCCCATAGAGACAGACACACAGTGCACAGCCAGGACTCACATTCTAAGTCCCTGTATAGACAGACACACAGTCCACAGCCAGGACCCACTTTTTAAGCCCCCATAGAGACAGACACACAGTCCACAGCCAGGACTCACATTCTAAGTCCCTGTATAGACAGACACAGAGTCCACAGCCAGGACCCACTTTTTAAGCCCCCATAGAGACAGACACACAGTCCACAGCCAGGACTCACATTCTAAGTCCCTGTATAGACAGACACACAGTCCACAGCCAGGACCCACTTTTTAAGCCTCCATAGAGACAGATACACAGTCCACAGGCAGGACTCACATTCTAAGTCCCTGTATAGACAGACACACAGTCCACAGCCAGGACCCACTTTTTAAGCCCCCATAGAGACAGACACACAGTCCACAGCCAGGACTCACATTCTAAGTCCCTGTATAGACAGACACACAGTCCACAGGCAGGACCCACTTTTTAAGCCCCCATAGAGACAGACACACAGTCCACAGCCAGGACTCACATTCTAAGTCCCTGTATAGACAGACACACAGTCCACAGGCAGGACTCACATTTTAAGCCCCCGTATTGACAGACACACAGTCCACAGGCAGGACCCACTTTTTAAGCCCCCATAGAGACAGACACACAGTCCACAGCCAGGACCCACTTTTTAAGCTCCCATAGAGACAGACACACAGTCCACAGGCAGGACTCACATTCTAAGTCCCTGTATAGACAGACACACAGTCCACAGCCAGGACCCACTTTTTAAGCCTCCATAGAGACAGACACACAGTCCACAGGCAGGACTCACATTCTAAGTCCCTGTATAGACAGACACACAGTCCACAGCCAGGACCCACTTTTTAAGCCCCCATAGAGACAGACACACAGTCCACAGCCAGGACTCACATTCTAAGTCCCTGTATAGACAGACACACAGTCCACAGCCAGGACCCACTTTTTAAGCCCCCATAGAGACAGACACACAGTCCACAGGCAGGACTCACATTCTAAGTCCCTGTATAGACAGACATACAGTCCACAGGCAGGACCCACTTTTTAAGCCCCCATAGAGACAGACACACAGTCCACAGCCAGGACTCACATTCTAAGTCCCTGTATAGACAGACACACAGTCCACAGCCAGGACCCACTTTTTAAGCCCCCATAGAGACAGACACACAGTGCACAGCCAGGACTCACATTCTAAGTCCCTGTATAGACAGACACACAGTCCACAGCCAGGACCCACTTTTTAAGCCCCCGTATAGACAGACACACAGTCCACAGCCAGGACCCACTTTTTAAGCCCCCATAGAGACAGACACACAGTCCACAGGCAGGACTCACATTCTAAGTCCCTGTATAGACAGACACACAGTCCACAGCCAGGACCCACTTTTTAAGCCCCCATAGAGACAGACACACAGTCCACAGCCAGGACCCACTTTTTAAGCCCCCATAGAGACAGACACACAGTCCACAGGCAGGACTCACATTCTAAGTCCCTGTATAGACAGACACACAGTCCACAGCCAGGACCCACATTTTAAGCCCCCATAGAGACAGACACACAGTCCACAGGCAGGACTCACATTCTAAGTCCCTGTATAGACAGACACACAGTCCACAGGCAGGACCCACTTTTTAAGCCCCCATAGAGACAGACACACAGTCCACAGCCAGGACTCACATTCTAAGTCCCTGTATAGAGAGACACACAGTCCACAGGCAGGACCCACTTTTTAAGCCCCCATAGAGACAGACACACAGTCCACAGGCAGGACTCACATTCTAAGTCCCTGTATAGACAGACACACAGTCCACAGCCAGGACCCACTTTTTAAGCCCCCATAGAGACAGACACACAGTCCACAGCCAGGACTCACATTCTAAGTCCCTGTATAGACAGACACACAGTCCACAGCCAGGACCCACTTTTTAAGCCCCCATAGAGACAGACACACAGTCCACAGCCAGGACTCACATTCTAAGTCCCTGTATAGACAGACACACAGTCCACAGCCAGGACCCACTTTTTAAGCCCCCGTATAGACAGACACACAGTCCACAGCCAGGACCCACTTTTTAAGCCCCCATAGAGACAGACACACAGTCCACAGCCAGGACCCACTTTTTAAGCCCCCATAGAGACCGACACACAGTCCACAGCCAGGACTCACATTCTAAGTCCCTGTATAGACAGACACACAGTCCACAGCCAGGACCCACTTTTTAAGCCCCCATAGAGACAGACACACAGTCCACAGGCAGGACTCACATTCTAAGTCCCTGTATAGACAGACACACAGTCCACAGGCAGGACCCACTTTTTAAGCCCCCATAGAGACAGACACACAGTCCACAGCCAGGACTCACATTCTAAGTCCCTGTATAGACAGACACACAGTCCACAGCCAGGACCCACTTTCTAAGCCCCCATAGAGACAGACACACAGTCCACAGGCAGGACTCACATTCTAAGTCCCTGTATAGACAGACACACAGTCCACAGCCAGGACCCACTTTTTAAGCCCCCATAGAGACAGACACACAGTCCACAGCCAGGACTCACATTCTAAGTCCCTGTATAGACAGACACACAGTCCACAGCCAGGACCCACTTTTTAAGCCTCCATAGAGACAGACACACAGTCCACAGGCAGGACTCACATTCTAAGTCCCTGTATAGACAGACACACAGTCCACAGGCAGGACCCACTTTTTAAGCCCCCATAGAGACAGACACACAGTCCACAGCCAGGACTCACATTCTAAGTCCCTGTATAGACAGACACACAGTCCACAGGCAGGACCCACTTTTTAAGCCCCCATAGAGACAGACACACAGTCCACAGCCAGGACCCACTTTTTAAGCTCCCATAGAGACAGACACACAGTCCACAGGCTGGACTCACATTCTAAGTCCCTGTATAGACAGACACACAGTCCACAGCCAGGACCCACTTTTTAAGCCTCCATAGAGACAGACACACAGTCCACAGGCAGGACTCACATTCTAAGTCCCTGTATAGACAGACACACAGTCCACAGCCAGGACCCACTTTTTAAGCCCCCATAGAGACAGACACACAGTCCACAGCCAGGACTCACATTCTAAGTCCCTGTATAGACAGACACACAGTCCACAGGCAGGACCCACTTTTTAAGCCCCCATAGAGACAGACACACAGTCCACAGCCAGGACTCACATTTTAAGCCCCCATATAGACAGACACACAGTCCACAGGCAGGACCCACTTTTTAAGCCCCCATAGAGACAGACACACAGTCCACAGCCAGGACCCACTTTTTAAGCTCCCATAGAGACAGACACACAGTCCACAGGCAGGACTCACATTCTAAGTCCCTGTATAGACAGACACACAGTCCACAGCCAGGACCCACTTTTTAAGCCTCCATAGAGACAGACACACAGTCCACAGGCAGGACTCACATTCTAAGTCCCTGTATAGACAGACACACAGTCCACAGCCAGGACCCACTTTTTAAGCCCCCATAGAGACAGACACACAGTCCACAGCCAGGACTCACATTCTAAGTCCCTGTATAGACAGACACACAGTCCACAGCCAGGACCCACTTTTTAGCCCCCATAGAGACAGACACACAGTCCACAGGCAGGACTCACATTCTAAGTCCCTGTATAGACAGACACACAGTCCACAGCCAGGACCCACTTTTTAAGCCCCCATAGAGACAGACACACAGTCCACAGCCAGGACTCACATTCTAAGTCCCTGTATAGACAGACACACAGTCCACAGCCAGGACCCACTTTTTAAGCCCCCATAGAGACAGACACACAGTCCACAGGCAGGACTCACATTCTAAGTCCCTGTATAGACAGACACACAGTCCACAGCCAGGACCCACTTTTTAAGCCCCCATAGAGACAGACACACAGTCCACAGGCAGGACTCACATTCTAAGTCCCTGTATAGACAGACACACAGTCCACAGCCAGGACCCACTTTTTAAGCCCCCATAGAGACAGACACACAGTCCACAGGCAGGACTCACATTCTAAGTCCCTGTATAGACAGACACACAGTCCACAGCCAGGACCCACTTTTTAAGCCCCCATAGAGACAGACACACAGTCCACAGCCAGGACTCACATTCTAAGTCCCTGTATAGACAGACACACAGTCCACAGCCAGGACCCACTTTTTAAGCCCCCGTATAGACAGACACACAGTCCACAGCCAGGACCCACTTTTTAAGCCCCCATAGAGACAGACACACAGTCCACAGCCAGGACCCACTTTTTAAGCCCCCATAGAGACAGACACACAGTCCACAGGCAGGACTCACATTCTAAGTCCCTGTATAGACAGACACACAGTCCACAGCCAGGACCCACATTTTAAGCCCCCATAGAGACAGACACACAGTCCACAGGCAGGACTCACATTCTAAGTCCCTGTATAGACAGACACACAGTCCACAGGCAGGACCCACTTTTTAAGCCCCCATAGAGACAGACACACAGTCCACAGCCAGGACTCACATTCTAAGTCCCTGTATAGACAGACACACAGTCCACAGCCAGGACCCACTTTCTAAGCCCCCATAGAGACAGACACACAGTCCACAGGCAGGACTCACATTCTAAGTCCCTGTATAGACAGACACACAGTCCACAGCCAGGACCCACTTTCTAAGCCCCCATAGAGACAGACACACAGTCCACAGGCAGGACTCACATTCTAAGTCCCTGTACAGACAGACACACAGTCCACAGCCAGGACCCACTTTTTAAGCCCCCATAGAGACAGACACACAGTCCACAGCCAGGACTCACATTCTAAGTCCCTGTATAGACAGACACACAGTCCACAGCCAGGACCCACTTTTTAAGCCCCCGTATAGACAGACACACAGTCCACAGCCAGGACCCACTTTTTAAGCCCCCATAGAGACAGACACACAGTCCACAGCCAGGACCCACTTTTTAAGCCCCCATAGACACAGACACACAGTCCACAGCCAGGACTCACATTCTAAGTCCCTGTATAGACAGACACACAGTCCACAGCCAGGACACACATTTTAAGCCCCCATAGAGACAGACACACAGTCCACAGGCAGGACTCACATTCTAAGTCCCTGTATAGACAGACACACAGTCCACAGGCAGGACCCACTTTTTAAGCCCCCATAGAGACAGACACACAGTCCACAGCCAGGACTCACATTCTAAGTCCCTGTATAGACAGACACACAGTCCACAGCCAGGACCCACTTTCTAAGCCCCCATAGAGACAGACACACAGTCCACAGGCAGGACTCACATTCTAAGTCCCTGTATAGACAGACACACAGTCCACAGCCAGGACCCACTTTTTAAGCCCCCATAGAGACAGACACACAGTCCACAGCCAGGACTCACATTCTAAGTCCCTGTATAGACAGACACACAGTCCACAGCCAGGACCCACTTTTTAAGCCCCCATAGAGACAGACACACAGTCCACAGCCAGGACTCACATTCTAAGTCCCTGTATAGACAGACACACAGTCCACAGCCAGGACCCACTTTTTAAGCCCCCGTATAGACAGACACACAGTCCACAGCCAGGACCCACTTTTTAAGCCCCCATAGAGACAGACACACAGTCCACAGCCAGGACTCACATTCTAAGTCCCTGTATAGACAGACACACAGTCCACAGCCAGGACCCACTTTTTAAGCCCCCATAGAGACAGACACACAGTCCACAGGCAGGACCCACTTTCTAAGTCCCTGTATAGACAGACACACAGTCCACAGCCAGGACCCACTTTTTAAGCCCCCATAGAGACAGACACACAGTCCACAGCCAGGACTCACATTCTAAGTCCCTGTATAGACAGACACACAGTCCACAGCCAGGACCCACTTTTTAAGCCCCCATAGAGACAGACACACAGTCCACAGCCAGGACTCACATTCTAAGTCCCTGTATAGACAGACACACAGTCCACAGCCAGGACCCACTTTTTAAGCCCCCATAGAGACAGACACACAGTCCACAGCCAGGACTCACATTCTAAGTCCCTGTATAGACAGACACACAGTCCACAGCCAGGACCCACTTTTTAAGCCCCCGTATAGACAGACACACAGTCCACAGCCAGGACCCACTTTTTAAGCCCCCATAGAGACAGACACACAGTCCACAGCCAGGACCCACTTTTTAAGCCCCCATAGAGACAGACACACAGTCCACAGCCAGGACCCACTTTTTAAGCCCCCATAGAGACAGACACACAGTCCACAGGCAGGACCCACTTTCTAAGTCCCTGTATAGACAGACACACAGTCCACAGCCAGGACCCACTTTTTAAGCCCCCATAGAGACAGACACACAGTCCACAGCCAGGACTCACATTCTAAGTCCCTATATAGACAGACACACAGTCCACAGCCAGGACCCACTTTTTAAGCCCCCATAGAGACAGACACACAGTCCACAGCCAGGACCCACTTTTTAAGCCCCCATAGAGACAGACACACAGTCCACAGCCGGGACCCACTTTTTAAGCCCCCATAGAGACAGACACACAGTCCACAGCCAGGACTCACATTCTAAGTCCCTGTATAGACAGACACACAGTCCACAGCCAGGACCCACTTTTTAAGCCCCCATAGAGACAGACACACAGTCCACAGCCAGGACTCACATTCTAAGTCCCTGTATAGACAGACACACAGTCCACAGCCAGGACCCACTTTTTAAGCCCCCATAGAGACAGACACACAGTCCACAGGCAGGACTCACATTCTAAGTCCCTGTATAGACAGACACACAGTCCACAGGCAGGACCCACTTTTTAAGCCCCCATAGAGGCAGACACACAGTCCACAGGCAGGACTCACATTCTAAGTACCTGTATAGACAGACACACAGTCCACAGCCAGGACCCACTTTTTAAGCCCCCATAGAGACAGACACACAGTCCACAGCCAGGACCCACTTTTTAAGCCCCCATAGAGACAGACACACAGTCCACAGCCAGGACTCACATTCTAAGTCCCTGTATAGACAGACACACAGTCCACAGCCAGGACCCACTTTTTAAGCCCCCATAGAGACAGACACACAGTCCACAGCCAGGACTCACATTCTAAGTCCCTGTATAGACAGACACACAGTCCACAGCCAGGACCCACTTTTTAAGCCCCCGTATAGACAGACACACAGTCCACAGCCAGGACCCACTTTTTAAGCTCCCATAGAGACAGACACACAGTCCACAGGCAGGACTCACATTCTAAGTCCCTGTATAGACAGACACACAGTCCACAGCCAGGACCCACTTTTTAAGCCCCCATAGAGACAGACACACAGTCCACAGCCAGGACTCACATTCTAAGTCCCTGTATAGACAGACACACAGTCCACAGCCAGGACCCACTTTTTAAGCCCCCATAGAGACAGACACACAGTCCACAGGCAGGACTCACATTCTAAGTCCCTGTATAGACAGACACACAGTCCACAGCCAGGACCCACTTTTTAAGCCCCCATAGAGACAGACACACAGTCCACAGGCAGGACTCACATTCTAAGTCCCTGTATAGACAGACACACAGTCCACAGCCAGGACCCACTTTTTAAGCCCCCATAGAGACAGACACACAGTCCACAGCCAGGACTCACATTCTAAGTCCCTGTATAGACAGACACACAGTCCACAGCCAGGACCCACTTTTTAAGCCCCCGTATAGACAGACACACAGTCCACAGCCAGGACCCACTTTTTAAGCCCCCATAGAGACAGACACACAGTCCACAGCCAGGACCCACTTTTTAAGCCCCCATAGAGACAGACACACAGTCCACAGCCAGGACCCACTTTTTAAGCCCCCATGGAGACAGACACACAGTCCACAGGCAGGACCCACTTTCTAAGTCCCTGTATAGACAGACACACAGTCCACAGCCAGGACCCACTTTTTAAACCCCCATAGAGACAGACACACAGTCCACAGCCAGGACTCACATTCTAAGTCCCTATATAGACAGACACACAGTCCACAGCCAGGACCCACTTTTTAAGCCCCCATAGAGACAGACACACAGTCCACAGCCGGGACCCACTTTTTAAGCCCCCATAGAGACAGACACACAGTCCACAGCCAGGACTCACATTCTAAGTCCCTGTATAGACAGACACACAGTCCACAGCCAGGACCCACTTTCTAAGCCCCCATAGAGACAGACACACAGTCCACAGGCAGGACTCACATTCTAAGTCCCTGTATAGACAGACACACAGTCCACAGGCAGGACCCACTTTTTAAGCCCCCATAGAGACAGACACACAGTCCACAGCCAGGACTCACATTCTAAGTCCCTGTATAGACAGACACACAGTCCACAGCCAGGACCCACTTTCTAAGCCCCCATAGAGACAGACACACAGTCCACAGGCAGGACTCACATTCTAAGTCCCTGTATAGACAGACACACAGTCCACAGCCAGGACCCACTTTTTAAGCCCCCATAGAGACAGACACACAGTCCACAGCCAGGACTCACATTCTAAGTCCCTGTATAGACAGACACACAGTCCACAGCCAGGACCCACTTTTTAAGCCTCCATAGAGACAGACACACAGTCCACAGGCAGGACTCACATTCTAAGTCCCTGTATAGACAGACACACAGTCCACAGGCAGGACCCACTTTTTAAGCCCCCATAGAGACAGACACACAGTCCACAGCCAGGACTCACATTCTAAGTCCCTGTATAGACAGACACACAGTCCACAGGCAGGACCCACTTTTTAAGCCCCCATAGAGACAGACACACAGTCCACAGCCAGGACCCACTTTTTAAGCTCCCATAGAGACAGACACACAGTCCACAGGCTGGACTCACATTCTAAGTCCCTGTATAGACAGACACACAGTCCACAGCCAGGACCCACTTTTTAAGCCTCCATAGAGACAGACACACAGTCCACAGGCAGGACTCACATTCTAAGTCCCTGTATAGACAGACACACAGTCCACAGCCAGGACCCACTTTTTAAGCCCCCATAGAGACAGACACACAGTCCACAGCCAGGACTCACATTCTAAGTCCCTGTATAGACAGACACACAGTCCACAGCCAGGACCCACTTTTTAAGCCCCCATAGAGACAGACACACAGTCCACAGCCAGGACTCACATTTTAAGCCCCCGTATAGACAGACACACAGTCCACAGGCAGGACCCACTTTTTAAGCCCCCATAGAGACAGACACACAGTCCACAGCCAGGACCCACTTTTTAAGCTCCCATAGAGACAGACACACAGTCCACAGCCAGGACTCACATTCTAAGTCCCTGTATAGACAGACACACAGTCCACAGCCAGGACCCACTTTTTAAGCCTCCATAGAGACAGACACACAGTCCACAGGCAGGACTCACATTCTAAGTCCCTGTATAGACAGACACACAGTCCACAGCCAGGACCCACTTTTTAAGCCCCCATAGAGACAGACACACAGTCCACAGCCAGGACTCACATTCTAAGTCCCTGTATAGACAGACACACAGTCCACAGCCAGGACCCACTTTTTAAGCCCCCATAGAGACAGACACACAGTCCACAGGCAGGACTCACATTCTAAGTCCCTGTATAGACAGACACACAGTCCACAGGCAGGACCCACTTTTTAAGCCCCCATAGAGACAGACACACAGTCCACAGCCAGGACTCACATTCTAAGTCCCTGTATAGACAGACACACAGTCCACAGCCAGGACCCACTTTTTAAGCCCCCATAGAGACAGACACACAGTCCACAGGCAGGACTCACATTCTAAGTCCCTGTATAGACAGACACACAGTCCACAGCCAGGACCCACTTTTTAAGCCCCCATAGAGACAGACACACAGTCCACAGGCAGGACTCACATTCTAAGTCCCTGTATACACAGACACACAGTCCACAGCCAGGACCCACTTTTTAAGCCCCCATAGAGACAGACACACAGTCCACAGGCAGGACTCACATTCTAAGTCCCTGTATAGACAGACACACAGTCCACAGCCAGGACCCACTTTTTAAGCCCCCATAGAGACAGACACACAGTCCACAGCCAGGACTCACATTCTAAGTCCCTGTATAGACAGACACACAGTCCACAGCCAGGACCCACTTTTTAAGCCCCCGTATAGACAGACACACAGTCCACAGCCAGGACCCACTTTTTAAGCCCCCATAGAGACAGACACACAGTCCACAGCCAGGACCCACTTTTTAAGCCCCCATAGAGACAGACACACAGTCCACAGGCAGGACTCACATTCTAAGTCCCTGTATAGACAGACACACAGTCCACAGCCAGGACCCACATTTTAAGCCCCCATAGAGACAGACACACAGTCCACAGGCAGGACTCACATTCTAAGTCCCTGTATAGACAGACACACAGTCCACAGGCAGGACCCACTTTTTAAGCCCCCATAGAGACAGACACACAGTCCACAGCCAGGACTCACATTCTAAGTCCCTGTATAGACAGACACACAGTCCACAGCCAGGACCCACTTTCTAAGCCCCCATAGAGACAGACACACAGTCCACAGGCAGGACTCACATTCTAAGTCCCTGTATAGACAGACACACAGTCCACAGCCAGGACCCACTTTTTAAGCCCCCATAGAGACAGACACACAGTCCACAGCCAGGACTCACATTCTAAGTCCCTGTACAGACAGACACACAGTCCACAGCCAGGACCCACTTTTTAAGGCCCCATAGAGACAGACACACAGTCCACAGCCAGGACTCACATTCTAAGTCCCTGTATAGACAGACACACAGTCCACAGCCAGGACCCACTTTTTAAGCCCCCGTATAGACAGACACACAGTCCACAGCCAGGACCCACTTTTTAAGCCCCCATAGAGACAGACACACAGTCCACAGCCAGGACCCACTTTTTAAGCCCCCATAGACACAGACACACAGTCCACAGCCAGGACTCACATTCTAAGTCCCTGTATAGACAGACACACAGTCCACAGCCAGGACACACATTTTAAGCCCCCATAGAGACAGACACACAGTCCACAGGCAGGACTCACATTCTAAGTCCCTGTATAGACAGACACACAGTCCACAGGCAGGACCCACTTTTTAAGCCCCCATAGAGACAGACACACAGTCCACAGCCAGGACTCACATTCTAAGTCCCTGTATAGACAGACACACAGTCCACAGCCAGGACCCACTTTCTAAGCCCCCATAGAGACAGACACACAGTCCACAGGCAGGACTCACATTCTAAGTCCCTGTATAGACAGACACACAGTCCACAGCCAGGACCCACTTTTTAAGCCCCCATAGAGACAGACACACAGTCCACAGCCAGGACTCACATTCTAAGTCCCTGTATAGACAGACACACAGTCCACAGCCAGGACCCACTTTTTAAGCCCCCATAGAGACAGACACACAGTCCACAGCCAGGACTCACATTCTAAGTCCCTGTATAGACAGACACACAGTCCACAGCCAGGACCCACTTTTTAAGCCCCCGTATAGACAGACACACAGTCCACAGCCAGGACCCACTTTTTAAGCCCCCATAGAGACAGACACACAGTCCACAGCCAGGACTCACATTCTAAGTCCCTGTATAGACAGACACACAGTCCACAGCCAGGACCCACTTTTTAAGCCCCCATAGAGACAGACACACAGTCCACAGGCAGGACCCACTTTCTAAGTCCCTGTATAGACAGACACACAGTCCACAGCCAGGACCCACTTTTTAAGCCCCCATAGAGACAGACACACAGTCCACAGCCAGGACTCACATTCTAAGTCCCTGTATAGACAGACACACAGTCCACAGCCAGGACCCACTTTTTAAGCCCCCATAGAGACAGACACACAGTCCACAGCCAGGACTCACATTCTAAGTCCCTGTATAGACAGACACACAGTCCACAGCCAGGACCCACTTTTTAAGCCCCCATAGAGACAGACACACAGTCCACAGCCAGGACTCACATTCTAAGTCCCTGTATAGACAGACACACAGTCCACAGCCAGGACCCACTTTTTAAGCCCCCGTATAGACAGACACACAGTCCACAGCCAGGACCCACTTTTTAAGCCCCCATAGAGACAGACACACAGTCCACAGCCAGGACCCACTTTTTAAGCCCCCATAGAGACAGACACACAGTCCACAGCCGGGACCCACTTTTTAAGCCCCCATAGAGACAGACACACAGTCCACAGGCAGGACCCACTTTCTAAGTTCCTGTATAGACAGACACACAGTCCACAGCCAGGACCCACTTTTTAAGCCCCCATAGAGACAGACACACAGTCCACAGCCAGGACTCACATTCTAAGTCCCTATATAGACAGACACACAGTCCACAGCCAGGACCCACTTTTTAAGCCCCCATAGAGACAGACACACAGTCCACAGCCAGGACCCACTTTTTAAGCCCCCATAGAGACAGACACACAGTCCACAGCCGGGACCCACTTTTTAAGCCCCCATAGAGACAGACACACAGTCCACAGCCAGGACTCACATTCTAAGTCCCTGTATAGACAGACACACAGTCCACAGCCAGGACCCACTTTTTAAGCCCCCATAGAGACAGACACACAGTCCACAGCCAGGACTCACATTCTAAGTCCCTGTATAGACAGACACACAGTCCACAGCCAGGACCCACTTTTTAAGCCCCCATAGAGACAGACACACAGTCCACAGGCAGGACTCACATTCTAAGTCCCTGTATAGACAGACACACAGTCCACAGGCAGGACCCACTTTTTAAGCCCCCATAGAGACAGACACACAGTCCACAGGCAGGACTCACATTCTAAGTACCTGTATAGACAGACACACAGTCCACAGCCAGGACCCACTTTTTAAGCCCCCATAGAGACAGACACACAGTCCACAGCCAGGACCCACTTTTTAAGCCCCCATAGAGACAGACACACAGTCCACAGCCAGGACTCACATTCTAAGTCCCTGTATAGACAGACACACAGTCCACAGCCAGGACCCACTTTTTAAGCCCCCATAGAGACAGACACACAGTCCACAGCCAGGACTCACATTCTAAGTCCCTGTATAGACAGACACACAGTCCACAGCCAGGACCCACTTTTTAAGCCCCCGTATAGACAGACACACAGTCCACAGCCAGGACCCACTTTTTAAGCTCCCATAGAGACAGACACACAGTCCACAGGCAGGACTCACATTCTAAGTCCCTGTATAGACAGACACACAGTCCACAGCCAGGACCCACTTTTTAAGCCCCCATAGAGACAGACACACAGTCCACAGGCAGGACTCACATTCTAAGTCCCTGTATAGACAGACACACAGTCCACAGCCAGGACCCACTTTTTAAGCCCCCATAGAGACAGACACACAGTCCACAGGCAGGACTCACATTCTAAGTCCCTGTATAGACAGACACACAGTCCACAGCCAGGACCCACTTTTTAAGCCCCCATAGAGACAGACACACAGTCCACAGCCAGGACTCACATTCTAAGTCCCTGTATAGACAGACACACAGTCCACAGCCAGGACCCACTTTTTAAGCCCCCATAGAGACAGACACACAGTCCACAGGCAGGACTCACATTCTAAGTCCCTGTATAGACAGACACACAGTCCACAGGCAGGACCCACTTTTTAAGCCCCCATAGAGACAGACACACAGTCCACAGCCAGGACTCACATTCTAAGTCCCTGTATAGACAGACACACAGTCCACAGCCAGGACCCACTTTTTAAGCCCCCATAGAGACAGACACACAGTCCACAGCCAGGACTCACATTCTAAGTCCCTGTATAGACAGACACACAGTCCACAGCCAGGACCCACTTTTTAAGCCCCCGTATAGACAGACACACAGTCCACAGCCAGGACCCACTTTTTAAGCCCCCATAGAGACAGACACACAGTCCACAGCCAGGACCCACTTTTTAAGCCCCCATAGAGACAGACACACAGTCCACAGGCAGGACTCACATTCTAACTCCCTGTATAGACAGACACACAGTCCACAGCCAGGACCCACATTTTAAGCCCCCATAGAGACAGACACACAGTCCACAGGCAGGACTCACATTCTAAGTCCCTGTATAGACAGACACACAGTCCACAGGCAGGACCCACTTTTTAAGCCCCCATAGAGACAGACACACAGTCCACAGCCAGGACTCACATTCTAAGTCCCTGTATAGACAGACACACAGTCCACAGCCAGGACCCACTTTCTAAGCCCCCATAGAGACAGACACACAGTCCACAGGCAGGACTCACATTCTAAGTCCCTGTATAGACAGACACACAGTCCACAGCCAGGACCCACTTTTTAAGCCCCCATAGAGACAGACACACAGTCCACAGCCAGGACTCACATTCTAAGTCCCTGTACAGACAGACACACAGTCCACAGCCAGGACCCACTTTTTAAGCCCCCATAGAGACAGACACACAGTCCACAGCCAGGACTCACATTCTAAGTCCCTGTATAGACAGACACACAGTCCACAGCCAGGACCCACTTTTTAAGCCCCCGTATAGACAGACACACAGTCCACAGCCAGGACCCACTTTTTAAGCCCCCATAGAGACAGACACACAGTCCACAGCCAGGACCCACTTTTTAAGCCCCCATAGACACAGACACACAGTCCACAGCCAGGACTCACATTCTAAGTCCCTGTATAGACAGACACACAGTCCACAGCCAGGACACACATTTTAAGCCCCCATAGAGACAGACACACAGTCCACAGGCAGGACTCACATTCTAAGTCCCTGTATAGACAGACACACAGTCCACAGGCAGGACCCACTTTTTAAGCCCCCATAGAGACAGACACACAGTCCACAGCCAGGACTCACATTCTAAGTCCCTGTATAGACAGACACACAGTCCACAGCCAGGACCCACTTTCTAAGCCCCCATAGAGACAGACACACAGTCCACAGGCAGGACTCACATTCTAAGTCCCTGTATAGACAGACACACAGTCCACAGCCAGGACCCACTTTTTAAGCCCCCATAGAGACAGACACACAGTCCACAGCCAGGACTCACATTCTAAGCCCCCGTATAGACAGACACACAGTCCACAGCCAGGACCCACTTTTTAAGCCCCCATAGAGACAGACACACAGTCCACAGCCAGGACTCACATTCTAAGTCCCTGTATAGACAGACACACAGTCCACAGCCAGGACCCACTTTTTAAGCCCCCATAGAGACAGACACACAGTCCACAGGCAGGACCCACTTTCTAAGTCCCTGTATAGACAGACACACAGTCCACAGCCAGGACCCACTTTTTAAGCCCCCATAGAGACAGACACACAGTCCACAGCCAGGACTCACATTCTAAGTCCCTGTATAGACAGACACACAGTCCACAGCCAGGACCCACTTTTTAAGCCCCCATAGAGACAGACACACAGTCCACAGCCAGGACTCACATTCTAAGTCCCTGTATAGACAGACACACAGTCCACAGCCAGGACCCACTTTTTAAGCCCCCATAGAGACAGACACACAGTCCACAGCCAGGACTCACATTCTAAGTCCCTGCATAGACAGACACACAGTCCACAGCCAGGACCCACTTTTTAAGCCCCCGTATAGACAGACACACAGTCCACAGCCAGGACCCACTTTTTAAGCCCCCATAGAGACAGACACACAGTCCACAGCCAGGACCCACTTTTTAAGCCCCCATAGAGACAGACACACAGTCCACAGCCGGGACCCACTTTTTAAGCCCCCATAGAGACAGACACACAGTCCACAGGCAGGACCCACTTTCTAAGTCCCTGTATAGACAGACACACAGTCCACAGCCAGGACCCACTTTTTAAGCCCCCATAGAGACAGACACACAGTCCACAGCCAGGACTCACATTCTAAGTCCCTATATAGACAGACACACAGTCCACAGCCAGGACCCACTTTTTAAGCCCCCATAGAGACAGACACACAGTCCACAGCCAGGACCCACTTTTTAAGCCCCCATAGAGACAGACACACAGTC
Organism: Pan paniscus; assembly: GCF_029289425.2. Taxonomy (NCBI): domain Eukaryota; kingdom Metazoa; phylum Chordata; class Mammalia; order Primates; family Hominidae; genus Pan; species Pan paniscus. Next base: position 46,232,132 of record NC_073273.2, on the reverse strand, counting down.
CACAGCCGGGACCCACTTTTTAAGCCCCCATAGAGACAGACACACAGTCCACAGCCAGGACTCACATTCTAAGTCCCTGTATAGACAGACACACAGTCCACAGCCAGGACCCACTTTTTAAGCCCCCATAGAGACAGACACACAGTCCACAGCCAGGACTCACATTCTAAGTCCCTGTATAGACAGACACACAGTCCACAGCCAGGACCCACTTTTTAAGCCCCCATAGAGACAGACACACAGTCCACAGGCAGGACTCACATTCTAAGTCCCTGTATAGACAGACACACAGTCCACAGGCAGGACCCACTTTTTAAGCCCCCATAGAGACAGACACACAGTCCACAGGCAGGACTCACATTCTAAGTACCTGTATAGACAGACACACAGTCCACAGCCAGGACCCACTTTTTAAGCCCCCATAGAGACAGACACATAGTCCACAGCCAGGACCCACTTTTTAAGCCCCCATAGAGACAGACACACAGTCCACAGCCAGGACTCACATTCTAAGTCCCTGTATAGACAGACACACAGTCCACAGCCAGGACCCACTTTTTAAGCCCCCATAGAGACAGACACACAGTCCACAGCCAGGACTCACATTCTAAGTCCCTGTATAGACAGACACACAGTCCACAGCCAGGACCCACTTTTTAAGCCCCCGTATAGACAGACACACAGTCCACAGCCAGGACCCACTTTTTAAGCTCCCATAGAGACAGACACACAGTCCACAGGCAGGACTCACATTCTAAGTCCCTGTATAGACAGACACACAGTCCACAGCCAGGACCCACTTTTTAAGCCCCCATAGAGACAGACACACAGTCCACAGGCAGGACTCACATTCTAAGTCCCTGTATAGACAGACACACAGTCCACAGCCAGGACCCACTTTTTAAGCCCCCATAGAGACAGACACACAGTCCACAGGCAGGACTCACATTCTAAGTCCCTGTATAGACAGACACACAGTCCACAGCCAGGACCCACTTTTTAAGCCCCCATAGAGACAGACACACAGTCCACAGCCAGGACTCACATTCTAAGTCCCTGTATAGACAGACACACAGTCCACAGCCAGGACCCACTTTTTAAGCCCCCATAGAGACAGACACACAGTCCACAGGCAGGACTCACATTCTAAGTCCCTGTATAGACAGACACACAGTCCACAGGCAGGACCCACTTTTTAAGCCCCCATAGAGACAGACACACAGTCCACAGCCAGGACTCACATTCTAAGTCCCTGTATAGACAGACACACAGTCCACAGCCAGGACCCACTTTTTAAGCCCCCATAGAGACAGACACACAGTCCACAGCCAGGACTCACATTCTAAGTCCCTGTATAGACAGACACACAGTCCACAGCCAGGACCCACTTTTTAAGCCCCCGTATAGACAGACACACAGTCCACAGCCAGGACCCACTTTTTAAGCCCCCATAGAGACAGACACACAGTCCACAGCCAGGACCCACTTTTTAAGCCCCCATAGAGACAGACACACAGTCCACAGGCAGGACTCACATTCTAACTCCCTGTATAGACAGACACACAGTCCACAGCCAGGACCCACATTTTAAGCCCCCATAGAGACAGACACACAGTCCACAGGCAGGACTCACATTCTAAGTCCCTGTATAGACAGACACACAGTCCACAGGCAGGACCCACTTTTTAAGCCCCCATAGAGACAGACACACAGTCCACAGCCAGGACTCACATTCTAAGTCCCTGTATAGACAGACACACAGTCCACAGCCAGGACCCACTTTCTAAGCCCCCATAGAGACAGACACACAGTCCACAGGCAGGACTCACATTCTAAGTCCCTGTATAGACAGACACACAGTCCACAGCCAGGACCCACTTTTTAAGCCCCCATAGAGACAGACACACAGTCCACAGCCAGGACTCACATTCTAAGTCCCTGTATAGACAGACACACAGTCCACAGCCAGGACCCACTTTTTAAGCCCCCATAGAGACAGACACACAGTCCACAGCCAGGACTCACATTCTAAGTCCCTGTATAGACAGACACACAGTCCACAGCCAGTACCCACTTTTTAAGCCCCCGTATAGACAGACACACAGTCCACAGCCAGGACCCACTTTTTAAGCCCCCATAGAGACAGACACACAGTCCACAGCCAGGACCCACTTTTTAAGCCCCCATAGAGACAGACACACAGTCCACAGGCAGGACCCACTTTTTAAGCCCCCATAGAGACAGACACACAGTGCACAGCCAGGACTCACATTCTAAGTCCCTGTATAGACAGACACACAGTCCACAGCCAGGACCCACTTTTTAAGCCCCCATAGAGACAGACACACAGTCCACAGCCAGGACCCACTTTTTAAGCCCCCATAGAGACAGACACACAGTCCACAGGCAGGACCCACTTTTTAAGCCCCCATAGAGACAGACACACAGTGCACAGCCAGGACTCACATTCTAAGTCCCTGTATAGACAGACACACAGTCCACAGCCAGGACCCACTTTTTAAGCCCCCATAGAGACAGACACACAGTCCACAGCCAGGACTCACATTCTAAGTCCCTGTATAGACAGACACACAGTCCACAGCCAGGACCCACTTTTTAAGCCCCCATAGAGACAGACACACAGTCCACAGCCAGGACTCACATTCTAAGTCCCTGTATAGACAGACACACAGTCCACAGCCAGGACCCACTTTTTAAGCCTCCATAGAGACAGACACACAGTCCACAGGCAGGACTCACATTCTAAGTCCCTGTATAGACAGACACACAGTCCACAGCCAGGACTCACATTCTAAGTCCCTGTATAGACAGACACACAGTCCACAGCCAGGACCCACTTTTTAAGCCCCCATAGAGACAGACACACAGTCCACAGGCAGGACTCACATTCTAAGTCCCTGTATAGACAGACACACAGTCCACAGCCAGGACGCACTTTTTAAGCCCCCGTATAGACAGACACACAGTCCACAGCCAGGACCCACTTTTTAAGCCCCCATAGAGACAGACACACAGTCCACAGCCAGGACCCACTTTTTAAGCCCCCATAGAGACAGACACACAGTCCACAGGCAGGACCCACTTTTTAAGCCCCCATAGAGACAGACACACAGTGCACAGCCAGGACTCACATTCTAAGTCCCTGTATAGACAGACACACAGTCCACAGCTAGGACCCACTTTTTAAGCCCCCATAGAGACAGACACACAGTCCACAGCCAGGACTCACATTCTAAGTCCCTGTATAGACAGACACACAGTCAACAGCCAGGACCCACTTTTTAAGCCCCCATAGAGACAGACACACAGTCCACAGGCAGGACTCACATTCTAAGTCCCTGTATAGACAGACACACAGTCCACAGCCAGGACCCACTTTTTAAGCCTCCATAGAGACAGACACACAGTCCACAGGCAGGACTCACATTCTAAGTCCCTGTATAGACAGACACACAGTCCACAGGCAGGACCCACTTTTTAAGCCCCCATAGAGACAGACACACAGTCCACAGCCAGGACTCACATTCTAAGTCCCTGTATAGACAGACACACAGTCCACAGGCAGGACTCACATTTTAAGCCCCCGTATAGACAGACACACAGTCCACAGGCAGGACCCACTTTTTAAGCCCCCATAGAGACAGACACACAGTCCACAGCCAGGACCCACTTTTTAAGCTCCCATAGAGACAGACACACAGTCCACAGGCAGGACTCACATTCTAAGTCCCTGTATAGACAGACACACAGTCCACGCCAGGACCCACTTTTTAAGCCTCCATAGAGACAGACACACAGTCCACAGGCAGGACTCACATTCTAAGTCCCTGTATAGACAGACACACAGTCCACAGCCAGGACTCACATTCTAAGTCCCTGTATAGACAGACACACAGTCCACAGCCAGGACCCACTTTCTAAGCCCCCATAGAGACAGACACACAGTCCACAGGCAGGACTCACATTCTAAGTCCCTGTATAGACAGACACACAGTCCACAGCCAGGACCCACTTTTTAAGCTCCCATAGAGACAGACACACAGTCCACAGGCAGGACTCACATTCTAAGTCCCTGTATAGAAAGACACACAGTCCACAGCCAGGACCCACTTTTTAAGCCTCCATAGAGACAGACACACAGTCCACAGGCAGGACTCACATTCTAAGTCCCTGTATAGACAGACACACAGTCCACAGCCAGGACTCACATTCTAAGTCCCTGTATAGACAGACACACAGTCCACAGCCAGGACCCACTTTCTAAGCCCCCATAGAGACAGACACACAGTCCACAGCCAGGACCCACTTTCTAAGCCCCCATAGAGACAGACACACAGTCCACAGGCAGGACTCACATTCTAAGTCCCTGTATAGACAGAAACACAGTCCACAGCCAGGACCCACTTTTTAAGCCCCCATAGAGACAGACACACAGTCCACAACCAGGACTCACATTCTAAGTCCCTGTATAGACAGACACACAGTCCACAGCCAGGACCCACTTTTTAAGCCCCCATAGAGACAGACACACAGTCCACAGCCAGGACTCACATTCTAAGTCCCTGTATAGACAGACACACAGTCCACAGCCAGGACCCACTTTTTAAGCCCCCATAGAGACAGACACACAGTCCACAGCCAGGACTCACATTCTAAGTCCCTGTATAGACAGACACACAGTCCACAGGCAGGACCCACTTTTTAAGCCCCCATAGAGACAGACACACAGTCCACAGCCAGGACTCACATTCTAAGTCCCTGTATAGACAGACACACAGTCCACAGCCAGGACCCACTTTTTAAGCCCCCATAGAGACAGACACACAGTCCACAGCCAGGACTCACATTCTAAGGCCCTGTATAGACAGACACACAGTCCACAGCCAGGACCCACTTTTTAAGCCCCCGTATAGACAGACACACAGTCCACAGCCAGGACCCACTTTTTAAGCCCCCATAGAGACAGTCACAGAGTCCACAGCCAGGACCCACTTTTTAAGCCCCCATAGAGACAGACACACAGTCCACAGGCAGGACTCACATTCTAAGTCCCTGTATAGACAGACACACAGTCCACAGCCAGGACCCACTTTCTAAGCCCCCATAGAGACAGACACACAGTCCACAGCCAGGACCCACTTTTTAAGCCCCCATAGAGACAGACACACAGTCCACAGGCAGGACTCACATTCTAAGTCCCTGTATAGACAGACACACAGTCCACAGCCAGGACCCACTTTTTAAGCCCCCATAGAGACAGACACACAGTGCACAGCCAGGACTCACATTCTAAGTCCCTGTATAGACAGACACACAGTCCACAGCCAGGACCCACTTTTTAAGCCCCCATAGAGACAGACACACAGTCCACAGGCAGGACTCACATTCTAAGTCCCTGTATAGACAGACACACAGTCCACAGGCAGGACCCACTTTTTAAGCCCCCATAGAGACAGACACACAGTCCACAGCCAGGACTCACATTCTAAGTCCCTGTATAGACAGACACACAGTCCACAGCCAGGACCCACTTTCTAAGCCCCCATAGAGACAGACACACAGTCCACAGGCAGGACTCACATTCTAAGTCCCTGTATAGACAGACACACAGTCCACAGCCAGGACCCACTTTTTAAGCCCCCATAGAGACAGACACACAGTCCACAGCCAGGTCTCACATTCTAAGTCCCTGTATAGACAGACACACAGTCCACAGCCAGGACCCACTTTTTAAGCCCCCATAGAGACAGACACACAGTCCACAGCCAGGACTCACATTCTAAGTCCCTGTATAGACAGACACACAGTCCACAGCCAGGACCCACTTTTTAAGCCCCCGTATAGACAGACACACAGTCCACAGCCAGGACCCACTTTTTAAGCCCCCATAGAGACAGACACACAGTCCACAGCCAGGACCCACTTTTTAAGCCCCCATAGAGACAGACACACAGTCCACAGGCAGGACCCACTTTTTAAGCCCCCATAGAGACAGACACACAGTGCACAGCCAGGACTCACATTCTAAGTCCCTGTATAGACAGATACACAGTCCACAGCCAGGACCCACTTTTTAAGCCCCCATAGAGACAGACACACAGTCCACAGCCAGGACTCACATTCTAAGTCCCTGTATAGACAGACACACAGTCCACAGCCAGGACCCACTTTTTAAGCCTCCATAGAGACAGACACACAGTCCACAGGCAGGACTCACATTCTAAGTCCCTGTATAGACAGACACACAGTCCACAGCCAGGACCCACTTTTTAAGCCCCCATAGAGACAGACACACAGTCCACAGCCAGGACTCACATTCTAAGTCCCTGTATAGACAGACACACAGTCCACAGGCAGGACCCACTTTTTAAGCCCCCATAGAGACAGACACACAGTCCACAGCCAGGACTCACATTCTAAGTCCCTGTATAGACAGACGCACAGTCCACAGGCAGGACCCACTTTTTAAGCCCCCATAGAGACAGACACACAATCCACAGCCAGGACCCACTTTTTAAGCTCCCATAGAGACAGACACACAGTCCACAGGCAGGACTCACATTCTAAGTCCCTGTATAGACAGACACACAGTCCACAGCCAGGACCCACTTTTTAAGCCTCCATAGAGACAGACACACAGTCCACAGGCAGGACTCACATTCTAAGTCCCTGTATAGACAGACACACAGTCCACAGCCAGGACCCACTTTTTAAGCCCCCATAGAGACAGACACACAGTCCACAGCCAGGACTCACATTCTAAGTCCCTGTATAGACAGACACACAGTCCACAGCCAGGACCCACTTTTTAAGCCCCCATAGAGACAGACACACAGTCCACAGGCAGGACTCACATTCTAAGTCCCTGTATAGACAGACACACAGTCCACAGGCAGGACCCACTTTTTAAGCCCCCATAGAGACAGACACACAGTCCACAGCCAGGACTCACATTCTAAGTCCCTGTATAGACAGACACACAGTCCACAGCCAGGACCCACTTTTTAAGCCCCCATAGAGACAGACACACAGTCCACAGCCAGGACTCACATTCTAAGTCCCTGTATAGACAGACACACAGTCCACAGCCAGGACCCACTTTTTAAGCCCCCGTAGAGACAGACACACAGTCCACAGCCAGGACCCACTTTTTAAGCCCCCATAGAGACAGACACACAGTCCACAGCCAGGACCCACTTTTTAAGCCCCCATAGAGACAGACACACAGTCCACAGGCAGGACTCACATTCTAAGTCCCTGTATAGACAGACACACAGTCCACAGCCAGGACCCACTTTCTAAGCCCCCATAGAGACAGACACACAGTCCACAGGCAGGACTCACATTCTAAGTCCCTGTATAGACAGACACACAGTCCACAGCCAGGACCCACTTTTTAAGCCCCCATAGAGACAGACACACAGTCCACAGGCAGGACTCACATTCTAAGTCCCTGTATAGACAGACACACAGTCCACAGGCAGGACCCACTTTTTAAGCCCCCATAGAGACAGACACACAGTCCACAGCCAGGACTCACATTCTAAGTCCCTGTATAGACAGACACACAGTCCACAGCCAGGACCCACTTTCTAAGCCCCCATAGAGACAGACACACAGTCCACAGGCAGGACTCACATTCTAAGTCCCTGTATAGACAGACACACAGTCCACAGCCAGGACCCACTTTTTAAGCCCCCATAGAGACAGACACACAGTCCACAGCCAGGACTCACATTCTAAGTCCCTGTATAGACAGACACACAGTCCACAGCCAGGACCCACTTTTTAAGCCCCCATAGAGACAGACACACAGTCCACAGCCAGGACTCACATTCTAAGTCCCTGTATAGACAGACACACAGTCCACAGGCAGGACCCACTTTTTAAGCCCCCGTATAGACAGACACACAGTCCACAGCCAGGACCCACTTTTTAAGCCCCCATAGAGACAGACACACAGTCCACAGCCAGGACCCACTTTTTAAGCCCCCATAGAGACAGACACACAGTGCACAGCCTGGACTCACATTCTAAGTCCCTGTATAGACAGACACACAGTCCACAGCCAGGACCCACTTTTTAAGCCCCCATAGAGACAGACACACAGTCCACAGCCAGGACCCACTTTTTAAGCCCCCATAGAGACAGACACACAGTCCACAGGCAGGACCCACTTTTTAAGCCCCCATAGAGACAGACACACAGTGCACAGCCAGGACTCACATTCTAAGTCCCTGTATAGACAGACACACAGTCCACAGCCAGGACCCACTTTTTAAGCCCTCATAGAGACAGACACACAGTCCACAGCCAGGACTCACATTCTAAGTCCCTGTATAGACAGACACACAGTCCACAGCCAGGACCCACTTTTTAAGCCCCCGTATAGACAGACACACAGTCCACAGCCAGGACCCACTTTTTAAGCCCCCATAGAGACAGACACACAGTCCACAGCCAGGACCCACTTTTTAAGCCCCCATAGAGACAGACACACAGTCCACAGGCAGGACTCACATTCTAACTCCCTGTGTAGACAGACACACAGTCCACAGCCAGGACCCACATTTTAAGCCCCCATAGAGACAGACACACAGTCCACAGGCAGGACTCACATTCTAAGTCCCTGTATAGACAGACACACAGTCCACAGGCAGGACCCACTTTTTAAGCCCCCATAGAGACAGACACACAGTCCACAGCCAGGACTCACATTCTAAGTCCCTGTATAGACAGACACACAGTCCACAGCCAGGACCCACTTTCTAAGCCCCCATAGAGACAGACACACAGTCCACAGGCAGGACTCACATTCTAAGTCCCTGTATAGACAGACACACAGTCCACAGCCAGGACCCACTTTTTAAGCCCCCATAGAGACAGACACACAGTCCACAGCCAGGACTCACATTCTAAGTCCCTGTATAGACAGACACACAGTCCACAGCCAGGACCCACTTTTTAAGCCCCCATAGAGACAGACACACAGTCCACAGCCAGGACTCACATTCTAAGTCCCTGTATAGACAGACACACAGTCCACAGCCAGGACCCACTTTTTAAGCCCCCGTATAGACAGACACACAGTCCACAGCCAGGACCCACTTTTTAAGCCCCCATAGAGACAGACACACAGTCCACAGGCAGGACCCACTTTTTAAGCCCCCATAGAGACAGACACACAGTCCACAGGCAGGACCCACTTTTTAAGCCCCCATAGAGACAGACACACAGTGCACAGCCAGGACTCACATTCTAAGTCCCTGTATAGACAGACACACAGTCCACAGCTAGGACCCACTTTTTAAGCCCCCATAGAGACAGACACACAGTCCACAGCCAGGACTCACATTCTAAGTCCCTGTATAGACAGACACACAGTCCACAGCCAGGACCCACTTTTTAAGCCCCCATAGAGACAGACACACAGTCCACAGCCAGGACTCACATTCTAAGTCCCTGTATAGACAGACACACAGTCCACAGCCAGGACCCACTTTTTAAGCCTCCATAGAGACAGACACACAGTCCACAGGCAGGACTCACATTCTAAGTCCCTGTATAGACAGACACACAGTCCACAGGCAGGACCCACTTTTTAAGCCCCCATAGAGACAGACACACAGTCCACAGCCAGGACTCACATTCTAAGTCCCTGTATAGACAGACACACAGTCCACAGGCAGGACTCACATTTTAAGCCCCCGTATAGACAGACACACAGTCCACAGGCAGGACCCACTTTTTAAGCCCCCATAGAGACAGACACACAGTCCACAGCCAGGACCCACTTTTTAAGCTCCCATAGAGACAGACACACAGTCCACAGGCAGGACTCACATTCTAAGTCCCTGTATAGACAGACACACAGTCCACGCCAGGACCCACTTTTTAAGCCTCCATAGAGACAGACACACAGTCCACAGGCAGGACTCACATTCTAAGTCCCTGTATAGACAGACACACAGTCCACAGCCAGGACCCACTTTCTAAGCCCCCATAGAGACAGACACACAGTCCACAGGCAGGACTCACATTCTAAGTCCCTGTATAGACAGACACACAGTCCACAGCCAGGACCCACTTTTTAAGCTCCCATAGAGACAGACACACAGTCCACAGGCAGGACTCACATTCTAAGTCCCTGTATAGAAAGACACACAGTCCACAGCCAGGACCCACTTTTTAAGCCTCCATAGAGACAGACACACAGTCCACAGGCAGGACTCACATTCTAAGTCCCTGTATAGACAGACACACAGTCCACAGCCAGGACCCACTTTTTAAGCCCCCATAGAGACAGACACACAGTCCACAGCCAGGACTCACATTCTAAGTCCCTGTATAGACAGACACACAGTCCACAGCCAGGACCCACTTTTTAAGCCCCCATAGAGACAGACACACAGTCCACAGGCAGGACTCACATTCTAAGTCCCTGTATAGACAGACACACAGTCCACAGGCAGGACCCACTTTTTAAGCCCCCATAGAGACAGACACACAGTCCACAGCCAGGACTCACATTCTAAGTCCCTGTATAGACAGACACACAGTCCACAGCCAGGACCCACTTTTTAAGCCCCCATAGAGACAGACACACAGTCCACAGCCAGGACTCACATTCTAAGTCCCTGTATAGACAGACACACAGTCCACAGCCAGGACCCACTTTTTAAGCCCCCGTAGAGACAGACACACAGTCCACAGCCAGGACCCACTTTTTAAGCCCCCATAGAGACAGACACACAGTCCACAGCCAGGACCCACTTTTTAAGCCCCCATAGAGACAGACACACAGTCCACAGGCAGGACTCACATTCTAAGTCCCTGTATAGACAGACACACAGTCCACAGCCAGGACCCACTTTCTAAGCCCCCATAGAGACAGACACACAGTCCACAGGCAGGACTCACATTCTAAGTCCCTGTATAGACAGACACACAGTCCACAGCCAGGACCCACTTTTTAAGCCCCCATAGAGACAGACACACAGTCCACAGGCAGGACTCACATTCTAAGTCCCTGTATAGACAGACACACAGTCCACAGGCAGGACCCACTTTTTAAGCCCCCATAGAGACAGACACACAGTCCACAGCCAGGACTCACATTCTAAGTCCCTGTATAGACAGACACACAGTCCACAGCCAGGACCCACTTTCTAAGCCCCCATAGAGACAGACACACAGTCCACAGGCAGGACTCACATTCTAAGTCCCTGTATAGACAGACACACAGTCCACAGCCAGGACCCACTTTTTAAGCCCCCATAGAGACAGACACACAGTCCACAGCCAGGACTCACATTCTAAGTCCCTGTATAGACAGACACACAGTCCACAGCCAGGACCCACTTTTTAAGCCCCCATAGAGACAGACACACAGTCCACAGCCAGGACTCACATTCTAAGTCCCTGTATAGACAGACACACAGTCCACAGGCAGGACCCACTTTTTAAGCCCCCGTATAGACAGACACACAGTCCACAGCCAGGACCCACTTTTTAAGCCCCCATAGAGACAGACACACAGTCCACAGCCAGGACCCACTTTTTAAGCCCCCATAGAGACAGACACACAGTGCACAGCCTGGACTCACATTCTAAGTCCCTGTATAGACAGACACACAGTCCACAGCCAGGACCCACTTTTTAAGCCCCCATAGAGACAGACACACAGTCCACAGCCAGGACCCACTTTTTAAGCCCCCATAGAGACAGACACACAGTCCACAGGCAGGACCCACTTTTTAAGCCCCCATAGAGACAGACACACAGTGCACAGCCAGGACTCACATTCTAAGTCCCTGTATAGACAGACACACAGTCCACAGCCAGGACCCACTTTTTAAGCCCTCATAGAGACAGACACACAGTCCACAGCCAGGACTCACATTCTAAGTCCCTGTATAGACAGACACACAGTCCACAGCCAGGACCCACTTTTTAAGCCCCCGTATAGACAGACACACAGTCCACAGCCAGGACCCACTTTTTAAGCCCCCATAGAGACAGACACACAGTCCACAGCCAGGACCCACTTTTTAAGCCCCCATAGAGACAGACACACAGTCCACAGGCAGGACTCACATTCTAACTCCCTGTATAGACAGACACACAGTCCACAGCCAGGACCCACATTTTAAGCCCCCATAGAGACAGACACACAGTCCACAGGCAGGACTCACATTCTAAGTCCCTGTATAGACAGACACACAGTCCACAGGCAGGACCCACTTTTTAAGCCCCCATAGAGACAGACACACAGTCCACAGCCAGGACTCACATTCTAAGTCCCTGTATAGACAGACACACAGTCCACAGCCAGGACCCACTTTCTAAGCCCCCATAGAGACAGACACACAGTCCACAGGCAGGACTCACATTCTAAGTCCCTGTATAGACAGACACACAGTCCACAGCCAGGACCCACTTTTTAAGCCCCCATAGAGACAGACACACAGTCCACAGCCAGGACTCACATTCTAAGTCCCTGTATAGACAGACACACAGTCCACAGCCAGGACCCACTTTTTAAGCCCCCATAGAGACAGACACACAGTCCACAGCCAGGACTCACATTCTAAGTCCCTGTATAGACAGACACACAGTCCACAGCCAGGACCCACTTTTTAAGCCCCCGTATAGACAGACACACAGTCCACAGCCAGGACCCACTTTTTAAGCCCCCATAGAGACAGACACACAGTCCACAGGCAGGACCCACTTTTTAAGCCCCCATAGAGACAGACACACAGTCCACAGGCAGGACCCACTTTTTAAGCCCCCATAGAGACAGACACACAGTGCACAGCCAGGACTCACATTCTAAGTCCCTGTATAGACAGACACACAGTCCACAGCTAGGACCCACTTTTTAAGCCCCCATAGAGACAGACACACAGTCCACAGCCAGGACTCACATTCTAAGTCCCTGTATAGACAGACACACAGTCCACAGCCAGGACCCACTTTTTAAGCCCCCATAGAGACAGACACACAGTCCACAGCCAGGACTCACATTCTAAGTCCCTGTATAGACAGACACACAGTCCACAGCCAGGACCCACTTTTTAAGCCTCCATAGAGACAGACACACAGTCCACAGGCAGGACTCACATTCTAAGTCCCTGTATAGACAGACACACAGTCCACAGGCAGGACCCACTTTTTAAGCCCCCATAGAGACAGACACACAGTCCACAGCCAGGACTCACATTCTAAGTCCCTGTATAGACAGACACACAGTCCACAGGCAGGACTCACATTTTAAGCCCCCGTATAGACAGACACACAGTCCACAGGCAGGACCCACTTTTTAAGCCCCCATAGAGACAGACACACAGTCCACAGCCAGGACCCACTTTTTAAGCTCCCATAGAGACAGACACACAGTCCACAGGCAGGACTCACATTCTAAGTCCCTGTATAGACAGACACACAGTCCACGCCAGGACCCACTTTTTAAGCCTCCATAGAGACAGACACACAGTCCACAGGCAGGACTCACATTCTAAGTCCCTGTATAGACAGACACACAGTCCACAGCCAGGACCCACTTTCTAAGCCCCCATAGAGACAGACACACAGTCCACAGGCAGGACTCACATTCTAAGTCCCTGTATAGACAGACACACAGTCCACAGCCAGGACCCACTTTTTAAGCTCCCATAGAGACAGACACACAGTCCACAGGCAGGACTCACATTCTAAGTCCCTGTATAGAAAGACACACAGTCCACAGCCAGGACCCACTTTTTAAGCCTCCATAGAGACAGACACACAGTCCACAGGCAGGACTCACATTCTAAGTCCCTGTATAGACAGACACACAGTCCACAGCCAGGACTCACATTCTAAGTCCCTGTATAGACAGACACACAGTCCACAGCCAGGACCCACTTTCTAAGCCCCCATAGAGACAGACACACAGTCCACAGCCAGGACCCACTTTCTAAGCCCCCATAGAGACAGACACACAGTCCACAGGCAGGACTCACATTCTAAGTCCCTGTATAGACAGAAACACAGTCCACAGCCAGGACCCACTTTTTAAGCCCCCATAGAGACAGACACACAGTCCACAACCAGGACTCACATTCTAAGTCCCTGTATAGACAGACACACAGTCCACAGCCAGGACCCACTTTTTAAGCCCCCATAGAGACAGACACACAGTCCACAGCCAGGACTCACATTCTAAGTCCCTGTATAGACAGACACACAGTCCACAGCCAGGACCCACTTTTTAAGCCCCCATAGAGACAGACACACAGTCCACAGCCAGGACTCACATTCTAAGTCCCTGTATAGACAGACACACAGTCCACAGGCAGGACCCACTTTTTAAGCCCCCATAGAGACAGACACACAGTCCACAGCCAGGACTCACATTCTAAGTCCCTGTATAGACAGACACACAGTCCACAGGCAGGACTCACATTTTAAGCCTCCGTGTAGATGGGCACACAGTCCACAGCTAGGACCCGCTTTTTAAGGCCCCGTATAGATGGACACACAGTCCACAGCCAGGACCCACTTTTTAAGCCCCCGTATAGATGGACACACAGTCCACAGGCAGGACCCACATTTAACCCCTGGTGTAGACAGACACACAGTCCACAGGCAGGACCCACATTTTAAGCCCCCGTGTACACGGACACACAGTCACTTCTGTGATTTTGCATTCTTTTTTTTTTTTCTTAAATGGACTCCTCCCAAATGGAAACACTTCAATCCCCAAATAACTCGTCGTCACCCCAGGACTCCCATCCAAGGGGCTCACGTGGTTGTCTTTTTGCCTAAACAGCAAGGAGATGTCGTGTGTCCGAGGGGGCTGACCCGTATGCACCATTCATGGGCGTCAGGTAAGATTCTGGAACAGTGCTCTGAAATCCAGCTGGGAAGAAAGTCAGAGGAAGTTGCAACTCACAGTTTAACACATATTAACTCTTTAGCCTGTGGATTCCTCGTCGCGGAAAGGAGGAAAAATGCAATCATCAAAGAATGTGAACATTTGGGATGAAAATGACCTCCTTCCTCCGGAGGGTGGCCCCAGGCAGGGTCAGACCCCAGAACACAGACACAGTCGGGAAATCGTAACCACTGTCAGGTCCTCGCACACCTGCAATTTGGGTCTCTCAGAAACCTCATTTTAACAAACCGCATTCTCCAATTCCCTCTCTCTCTCTCTCTGTCTGTGTGTGTGTCTGTGTGTGTGTGTTTTGGGTTTTCTTTACCCAATCTCTTTTGGTAGTCTAGGTGAACCTCTTTTGGTATTTCTCGGATACTTCATCCCTTTTATTATTATTATTATTTTTTGAGATGGACTTTCACTCTGTCGCCCAGGCTGGAGTGCAGTGGCGTGATCTCGGCTCACTGCAAGCTCCACCACCCGGATTCACACCATCCTCCTGCCTCAGCCTCCCGAGAGCTTGGACTACAGGCGCCCGCCACCATGCCCGGCTAATTTTTTGTATTTTTTGTAGTAGAGACGGGGTTTCATCGTGTTAGCCAGGATGGTCTCGATCTCCTGATCTTCTGGTCCACCCACCTCGGCCTCCCAAAGTGCTGGGATTACAGGCGTCAGCCAGCGCGCCCGGCAGACCCAATCTCTTTTGGTAGCATCAGATGTTTCATCCCTTTTTTTTTTTTTTTTTTTTTGAGATGGACCCAGGCTGCAGTGCAATGGCACCATCTCAGCTCACTGCAACCTCCACCTCCCAGGTTCAAGAAATCCTCCTGCCTCAGCCTCCCGAGTAGCTGGGACTACAGGTGCCCGCCACCACGCCCGGCTAATTTTTGTATTTGTAGTAGAGACAGGGTTTCACCATGTTGGCCAGGCTGGTCTCGAACTCCTGACCTCAGATAATCCACCTGCCTCGGCCTCCCAAAGTGCTGGGATTCCAGGTGTGAACCACCATGCCCAGCCTAGGACCCACACATTTTAAGCCCCGGTGTAGACGGGTGTTACCAACCCTAAACCCAAAAAGATCACTCCTATGTAGGATCATTTTGGTTTCATTTTCGCAACAGGCAACATCGTACTAACTCTCAGAATCAGCTTTTCCTGGGCTCTGTGGTGAAAGATGATGTTCTCACCTGTCACTCTGCGCAGAGAGAGATGCTTTCCAGCCCCCAAGAAAGGGCCCTCCATGCCTTTGGACACAAGCTCAGCTTCCTTCCCCTGTAACTCCAAAAGCATTTAAACTCTTTTCCTGGCCGGGTACAATGGGTTTTTTTTTTTTTTTTTTTTTTGAGATGGAGTCTCGCTCTGTGGCCCAGGCTGGAGTGCAGTGGTGCGATCTCAACTCACTGCAACCTCCACCTCCCAGGTTCAAGCCATTCTCCTGCCTCAGCCTCCCGAGTAGCTGGGACTACAGGCACCCGCCCCCACGTCCGGCTAATTTTTTTGTGTTTTTAGTAGAGATGGGGTTTCACCGTGTTAGCCAGGATGGTCTTGATCTCCTGATCTCATGATCCGCCCACCTCGGCCTCCCAAAGTGCTGGGATGACAGGCGTGAGCCACCCCGCCCGGCCCAGACACTTTAAGTTACAGCAGATGGTGTCTTTCACTCCAGCGTGTGCTCAACAGATGAGTGTCTTGAGTCCAAATTAAAAACGTCAACAGCAAATCTACATTTTATATATGTTTTCTTTAATGATTTTTTTAAGGCACCAAACAGAATGAATAAAGAAGGGGAATGATGGAATGGCGGAAACTCTGTTTTTGTTTTTGTTTTTTTTCTCTCTCTCTCTCTCTCTTTTTCTTTTCCTCCTAGAGTTTGCCATGAATTATGTGTGGTCTAGCAGCCAAAGGAAGTGAACTGCAATAAACCTACAAATATAGGCTGTACAGACTCGACGTTTTTGCATTTCGAGTTAAACCCAACAAGACGTTAATTATGACCAGCCTGAGCAACATGGCGAAACCCCATCTCTACTAAAAATACAAAAATGAGCCAGGCATGGTGGCGGGTGCCTGTCATCCCAGCTACTCGCGAGGCTGAGGCAGGAGAATCACTTGAACCCGGGAAGCGGAGGTTGCAGTGAGCCAAAATTGTGCCATTGCACTCCAGCCTGGGCAAAAGAGCAGGGCACCGTGTGAAAAAAAAAAGAAAAAAAAAAAAAAGTTCATCAAATACCATGCGGTGCTTTTGCAGGTGGACACAGCTGCAGGATTGAATTGTTACAAATTATCTGCCGCCCTACAGCCTTTGTGTGTGTGTGTGTGAGATGGAGTCTCGCTCTGCAGCCCAAGCTGGAGTGTGGTGTTGTGATCTCGGCTCACTGCTACCTCCACCTCCCGGGTTCAAGTGATGCTCCTGCCTCAGCCTCCTGAGTAGCTGGGATGACAGACACCCACCACCCTGCCCGGCTATTTTTTTGTATTTTTAGTAGAGAGACGGGGTTTCATCATGTTGGGCAGGCTGATCTCGAACCCCTAACCTCAGGTGATCTGCCCGTCTCAGCCTCCCAAAGTGCTGGGATGACAGGCGTGTGCCACCACGCCAGGCTATTTTTTTGTATTTTTAGTAGAGACGGGGGTTTCACCATGTTGGCCAGGCTGGTCTCGAACTCCTGACCTCAGGGGATGTGCCCGCCTCAGCTTCCCAAGGTGCTGGGATGACAGGCGTGAGCCACCGCGCTGGGTCCCACAGCCTTTCTTTTGCTGGCAATTCTGAAGTAGCCCCTCCGTGAGTCCAGGGTCTAACCCTCAGCTCTAGGTCTGCAAGACTTTGTCCTTGGTTCTGGGGAAGGGGAATTTATTTCTGTATTTCTTCCCTCCACCCCCCGCCATCCTCCAGCTTTACTGAGGTCTGATTATTTAAAAATTACATAGATTGCCAGGCGCGGTGGCTCACGCCTGTCATCCCAGCACTTTGGGAGGCCAAGGCGGGTGGACTGCCTGAGTTCAGGTGTTCGAGAACAGCCTGGGCAACACAGTGAAACCTGGTCTCTACTAAAAATACAAAAAAATAGCTGAGCGTGTCGGTGTGCACCTGTAGTCCCAGCCACTTGGGAAGCTGAGGCAGGAGAACCGCTTGAATTTGGGAGGTGGAGATGGTGGAGATCCAAGATCTCGCCACTGCACTCCAGCCTTCTCGTCAAGAGCGAAACTCCCTCTAAAAAAAAAAAAAAAAAAACAGAATGTGATGATTTTCTTTTTTTTTTTTTTTTTTGAGACAGAGTCTTGCTCTGTCGCCCAGGCTGGAGTGCAGTGGCGAGATCTCGGCTTACTGCAAGCTCCGCCTCCCGGGTTCATGCCATTCTCCTGCCTCAGCCTCCCCAGTAGCTGGGACTACAGGCGCCCGCCACCACCCCCGGCTAATTTTTTGTATTTTTAGTAGAGACAGGGTTTCACCGTGTTAGCCAGGATGGTCTCGATCTCCTGACCTCGTGATCCGCCCGCCTCGGCCTCCCAAAGTGCTGAGATTACAGGTGTGAGCCACCGCGCCCAGCCAACGTGATGATTTTCTAGGGATATATGCTGATCATCAGCAGGAGGAAACGAAGAGGTGTCGGTTAAAAATACAAAGTTGCAGTTACGCAGGATGAATGAGTACTAATTTGTAACAATTCAGTATGAAACAGTGTGACCGTGGTTAACAAGACTCTGCTCTAGGCCTGACATCTGAGAACAGGAGAATTGAAGTCAGAACTTTGCTCAGAAGAGGATGCCTTTGCAGGCTTTGCTGAGCATATGCTGAATTCACGGTTTCCGGGTCAGCCCCTGGGCTGCCCAGGGACAGGGTGGAGACCCTGCCCCAGAAAGTCCAGGAGCCACGAACCTGCTTAGAGACACATTTCAACAAGGAAAACCACACTCAGGCCGACCTCCTTAAAAACACATAGGCCAGGCGCGGTGGCTGAAGCCTGTAATCCCAGCACTTTGGGAGGCCGAGGCGGGCAGATCACGAGGTCAGGAGATCCAGACCATCCTGGCGAACATGGTGAAACCCCGTCTCTACTAAAAATACAAAAATTAGCCGGGCATGGTGGTGGGTACCTGTAGTCCCAGCTACTTGGGAGGCTGAGGCAGGAGAATGGCGTGAATCCAGAAAGAGGAGCTTGCAGTGAGCCGAGATCGCACCACTGCACTCCAGCCTGGGCGACAGAGCGAGACTGTCTCAAAAAAACAAAACAAAACAAAACAAAACAAAAACACATATATCACGGGCCAGATGCAGTGGCTCACACCTGTAATCCTAGCACTTTGGGAGGCTGAGGCGGGCGGATCACCTGAGGTCAGGAGTTCGAGACCAGCCTGGCCAACATGGTGAAACCCCATCTCTACTAAAAATACAACATTTAGCTGGGTGTGTTGGTGGAGGCCTGTAATCCCAGCTACGCAGGAGGCTGAGCTAGGAGAATCGCTGGAACTCGGAGGATAGAGACTGCAGTGAGCTGAGGTTGCACCACTGCACTGCGGGTTGAGTGACAGAGCAAGACTCTTTCTCAAAAAAAAAACAAAAACAAAAAAAAAAACAAAAAAAAATACATATCATGCAAAATACATGAACCCAGCACTTTCCAAGCTGCTGCAATGTGAATCCTGCTTGCCAGCTTGGCAGCTCCGTCACCTTAGAGGTCAACGCCTGGGAAGTGTTTCAGGTAAGCCCAGTGCAACTTCCTGGTGCCGTGGGCAGTTGCAGAGGTGGGCTTGCCTGTCACAAACGTGGCTCACCCACCCCACAAAAGCTGGGGAGATACTGCAAGAGCAGCATGTGTGGGATGGAAAATTGTTTTTGGCTTCCCATTTGGATGTCAAAGAGGGCATCGGTGGTGGGTGAGTTTGCAGCGTTTGGAGTTGGAGAGGTCCTTCCAGGGCCAGGTCTGCCAGGGGAGGGATGGATGCAGGATCCTGAAAGAAGAATGAGGCGTGAGGGCTCATTGCAGAAGTTAACTAATGCTCTGAGATTTAATTTTTCAAAGAAAAAATGACCACTTCTACACAGACATGTCCACAGACATGTCCATAGACCGTTTCTACGTAGAAGCACCGATTTGCAACGTCCATCACGAGGACCTTTGGTTTCTTCCCCCTCCATGGGAAAATTACTTTAATACCGCTCTTGTTTTTTTGTTGTTGTTTTTTGTTTTTTGCTTTTTTTTGAAACAGAGTGTCGCTCTGTCGCCCAGGCTGGAGTGCAATGGCGTGATCTCGGCTCACTGCAACCTCCGCCTCCCGGGTTCACGCCATTCTCCTGCCTCAACCTCCCGAGTAGCTGGGACTGCAGGCGCCCGCCACCACGCCCGGCTAATTTTTTATATTTTTCGTAGAGATGGGGTTTCACCGTGTTAGCCAGGATGGTCTCGATCTCCTGACCTCGTGATGTGCCTGCCTCGGCCTCCCAAAGTGCTGGGATGACAGGTGTGAGCCACCGCGCCCGGCCAATACCACTCTTGCTTCAACCCACTTTCCCCCTTGGTTGGTCCAAGGTGCAAAGACAAATTACTCTGAGATAAACCTTGCATTTGCAGCAAGGCGTGAGCAGTGTGTGTAGGGCTGGATGCACCCAGGGGTGCACACACAGATCCATACACAACACAGACACTCAAGACACACACACACCTTTAGACAACGTACATGTATAGACACAACACAGCACGCTCAACAGACACACGCACGCATACACAACACACAGTCAACAGACACAAACATATCATACACACACAGCACACACTCAAGACACAATGTCTGTACACGACACACATATATATAAATAATGCCACACACGATCAACAGACACACACACAACACGCTCAAGACACATCTACATAGAACACACGTGTATATACACAACAGACACACACACACAACACACAGTCAAGAAACAACATCTATACATGACACACATGTATATACACAATACCACACATGCTTAACAGACACACCCACAAGACACACTGAAGACACAACATCTGTACACAACATATATGTATATACACAATGCCACACACAATCAACAGACACACACACACAACACAGTCAAGACACATCTATAGAGAACACACATATACACACAACAGACACACACAAACACATAATCAAGAAATAACATCTATCCACAACACCCATGTATATACACAATACCACACATGCTTAACAGACACACACGCAAGACACAACATCTATACAGAACACACATGTATATACACAATACCACACACGGGATCAACAGACACTAATACGCAACACACATTCAACAGACAAATGCACAAACACATCATATATAGAAGACACACACATCTATACACAACACAACACACTGAACAGACACACAAACAACAGACACACACACAACATAACATGCTCAACAGACACACAACTCACAAGAGACACACGCACAAACAACGTATATACAAGACACACACATCTATACACAACACAATACAACAGACACACACACAATGCACAACAGACACACACACAACATGACACACTCAACAGACACACAACACACAAGAGACATGCACAAACACATCATATATACAAGACACACACATCTATACACAGCACAACACACTCAGCAGACACACACATACACAACACACAACAGACACACACACAACACGCTCAACAGACACACAACACACAAGAGACACACGCACAAACATCATATATACAAGACACACACATCTATACACAACACAACACACTCAACAGACACACACATACACAACACACAACAGACACACAACACGCTAACAGACACACAACACACAAGAGACACACGCACAAACACATCATAAACACAACACACGCACTCAAGACACACATGGACACACAACACAGTTTAATGTAGGTTTCCTGCCGTTTTAGAACTGAAAAAATAGGAATGAGGCGTGAGGGCTCATTGCAGAAGTTAACTAATGCTCTGAGATTTAATTTTTCAAGGAAAAAATGACCGTTTCTACATAGACATGTCCATAGACCATTTCTACAAGGAAGCACCGATTGGCAGCGTCCGTCATGGGGACCTTTGTTTGCTTCCCCCTATATGGGAAAATTACTTGGATACCGCTCTTGTTTTAACCCACTTTTGCCCTTGGCTGGTCCGAGGTGTAAAGACAAATAACTTTGGGATAAACCTGGGGTTTGCAGCAAAGTGTGAGCAGGAGTCACGGGCTCACCCCAGAATGTGGGGAGGCCAGACGTGGGGCCCGGTTCCTGCTGCCACTAATTAGCGTGGGTTTTATGGCCGGTCGTTAAAAAGGCCGGGTCAAACAGTTGCAAAGTTATGAAACAGCCACACAGGCTAAAGACCTGGGCTTTGCAGAGGTATGAATGTTTCGCTGTGTTGCCAACTTCTCCTGAACTTCGGCGTCCTCATGGGGAAAAAAAATGTAAAAAAAATAAAAAAATAAAAAAAAGTATCATATCTGCCTATTAAAAAGATTAGAAGCAAAAAAAAAAGAAAAAATGAATCCAGGATTGAAGCAGGAAAAGGAGTCTTATGTCCACACAGCCAAGTCAACCTCAGCAAAATTAACTCCGCCGTTTCCGAGACGTCATCACCATTATTTTATTTTATTTTATTTTTGCTTCTAATCATTTTAATAGGCAGATATGATATGGGTTTTTTTATTTTTTTATTTTTTATTTTTTATTTTTATTATTATTATACTTTAAGTTCTAGGGTACATGTGTACAACGTGCAGGTTTGTTACATATGTATACATGTGCCATGTTGGTGTGCTGCACCCACTAACTCGTCATTTAACATTAGGTATATCTCCCAATGCTATCCCTCCCCCGTCCCCCCACCCCACCACAGTCCCCAGAGTATGATGCTCATGATTATTTTTCTGTGATGACAGTAAGAGTCGGAAAATGTACCACCTTGATAAAGATATAGTTATCATTAGGTGCTTCTCGGGCCAGCTAGGAGATGATTGGGTTTTAAACTTGGGGGCTGGCTCTTGAGAAGGCATTCGCTTTTGTGTTTTCACCCAGAAACCCACATTGATACTGGGCTTTGGAACTCTCCTCTGATTGCAAATTCCTGTCTTCCTAAGACAGCGTGGAGGGTTCCAGGGCTCCCTGTGTACGTAGGTGGTCAGGTCAGCCGGCCAACGCACCGACGCTACAGCAAATGATACGTATAAATTATTGGAGCACTGCGGGAATGGCAATTTGACTTTTTATGAGCCTGTAACGACGTCCCTAGAGAAGAGTGTGTGTGTGTGTGTGTGTGTGAAATTCTGGAAAGGATTTTGCGTTTTCGTAGATTTGGCACCACTGACTTTAAAAGGGGCTGCTCTGGGTTTCGAATTTCTCCAGTCATCAATAAGAGCCATTTTGGTGGGTTTTTTTCTTCTTCTTTTTTGAATGTCTGGTTTGTGCAGGAAATATAAAGATTGTAATCCTTGTTGGGGGGGGGACCTTCAAAGAATGAGACTTTGGGATGTAAAAGGGAGCTTACCCGTCTACATCTTGGGCATGGCAGTTTGGGCACCTATTTCAAGGGTGTGGGCACGAAACCACAAGCTCCTGTGAGCTCATATCGCTGCTGATGGGTTGACAGAGTAAGCGGGTTCCGGACACTGTGGCAGTTTAACCCAGACTCAGAAAAGCAGGCAGAGATGAGACGGTCAGCTGCAAGCACCCTTTCTTCCCGCAGGCTGGACGGCTGAGACGCTGCGTCTCTTCCTGCCTAAACCTGTTCTGGATGTTTTCACCACAAACTGGCATCTGCAATGTAACAGGCTGGAAAACGGGCTGTGTGGGGGATTGGATTTGCCCTGCTTGGGGGTGTCTCTCTTGAGGCCGTGAGCCCTGACTCCCTGCTCTCTGATCCATGAGGGTGGACTCCGGAGGCAAGAGGATGAGGCAGATAAGGGAAGGGAACGGACAGACTAGCGCTTGGAAGAAGAAAAAGGTTTAGATATTGTAAGGGTTTCCTGGGGATGCTGTCACAAAATGCCAAAAACCAGGGGATCAAACAAGAAAAATTTCATCTCTCCGCGTCCTGAACTACAGTCCTGCTAAAAACTGTATATACATCCTCAGTCTCATAGCCTGTGAACGGGACCTTATTTGGAAATAGGGTTTCTGCAGATGCAGGTAGTTAAGGATTTCAACATGAGATCATCCTGAAGTAAGGTGGATCCTAAATGCAATGACAGGTGTCTTTCTAAGAGACAGAAGAGGAGACACGGACACAGAGGAGAAGGCCACGTGGAGATGGAGGAGAGACAGGGAGGACTTCTGGACTCCAGGAAGGCCAGTATTGGGTCCACTATGATTGTGTTTTGTTCCCTCCAGAGGCTCTAGGGGAGGGTCCTTCCTGCCTCTCCCAGCTCCTGGGGGCTCCAGGCGTCCCTGGGTTTGTGGCCGCCTCACTGCAGTCTCTGCCTCCGTCTGCATGTGGCCTTCTCCTCTGTGTCTGTGTCTCTGTCTCTCACAGGGACACTTGTTATTGGAATTAAAGCCCACCCTAATCCACGATGATTTCCTCTCAAGATCCTTAACTAATTATATGTGCAAAGACCCTATTTCCAAATGCGATCTCATTCCAGGTTCTGGGAGTTAGGACATGAACGTGTCTATCCGACGGCCACTGTTCAATCCATTACAACTGTATCCAGTTCCTTCTGGAGGCTCTAGGGGAGGGTCCTTCCTTCCTCTCCCAGCTCCTGGAGACTCCAGGCATCCCTGGGCTTGTGGCCGCATCACTCCAGTCTCTGCCTCCGTCTCCACGTGGCCTTCTCCTCTGTGTCTGTGTCTCTGTCTCTCACAGGGACACTTGTTATTGGAATTAGAGTCCACCCTAACCCACGATGATTTCCTCTCAAGATCCTTAACTAATTACATGTGCAAAGACCCTATTTCCTACAACACCATGTTCACAGGTATGTACAGTTAGGACCTGAACAGATATTTTGAAGAAACACAATTCAGTTCACAACAGACATGTTTTTGAAGGAAACGGAAAGTCACTGATTTTTGTTTTTGTTTTTTTTAGTGAAGCAGATGGCAATATTTTAAGGTAACCCTCCACACCGCGGCTCCAGCTTCCTATGCAGAAAAATCCTTTTCTCTCTCAATGAGGAGCCTAGTTTTCAAGATTAGCCCAGCGTGCTGGTTCACGCCTGTAATCCCAGTGCTTTTGGAGGCTGAGGCAGACAGATCATGAAGTCAAGAGATGGAGACCGTACTGTCCAACAAAGTGAAACCCCATCTATACTAAAAATACAAAAATTAGCCAGGCATGGTGGTGGATGCTTGTCATCCCAGTGCTTTGGGAGGCCGAGGTGGATGGATCATGAGGTCAAGAGATTGAGACCATGCTGTCCAATATGGCGACACCCCGTCTCTACTAAAAATACAAAAATTAGCCGGGTGTGGTGGCTCACTCCTGTAATCCCAGCTACTCAGGAGGCTGAGGCAGGAGAATCGCTTGAACCCGGGAGGTGGAGTTTGCAGAGATCACGCCACTGCACTCCAGCCTGGGTGACAGAGCGAGACTCCCTCTCAAAAAAAAAATAATAATAAATGAAAAAGAAGTCAAATGTTCCTCATGCCAGCATCGTGGTCTCTTGAGAAGACCGGGCTGAACTTGGTGAGCCTAATTCTCTGCCAGGAATGCTTTCTCTTCTGCTGGGAATTCTTAGGGAAAGCCTCTCCAACAGTCTCATGCATGGACTAAAAGTTCCTTGGATCTAGGCAGGAATTTGGGAGAAATTGGGGGTTAGGCCCCTTCATAGACCCGACACGCCATCCATGAGTTGCAATGGACGTCCCCTTGCAATTTAAGCAACGCAACGAATCAGGGCACGCAGCAGTTAACTTCTTAATTCCCCTTCGGCAATTCAAGGCTTTCACGGCGACCAGCTATTAGGCTGAGAAATTAGCTTTTACAGGAGGATTGCTCCATATTCCACATGCTGCCTTTCCCCTGGAGCTTGGAACTATAAATATCAACCCGATAATGACACCACAGTGGATTCTCATTCAGCTTGTGCATGTGTGGGTACGTGTGAGTGCGTGCGCATGTGTGTGTGTGCATGTATGTGTGTGTGCGTGTGTGTGCATGAATGTGTGTGAGGTTGCGTGTGTGCATGTATGTGTGCGCACGTGTGTGAATGAATGTGTGTGAGGTTGTGTGTGTGCATGCGTGTGTGCGTGCATGTGTGTGCATGTGTGGACGCATGTGTGTATGTGCATGTACGTGTGTGAGTGTGCATATGCGTGCACGTGTGCATGTGTGTGTGAGTGTGCGTGCATGGGTGTGCATGTATGTATGTGTGCATGTATTCTGTGTGCATGTGTGCATGAATCTGTGAGGTTGCATGTGTGTGCATGAACGTGTGTGCATGTATGTGTGTGAGTCTGCATGCGTGTGTGCGTGTGCATGCGTGCATTGTTTGTGCATGTACGCGTGTGAGTGCATATGTGTGTGCATGTGTGCATTATGTATGTGAGTGTCCGTGCGCGTGCGTGCATGTATGTGTGTGCGTGTGTGCGTGTACATGTCTGAGTGTGTGTGCGCGCACGTGTGTGTGCCTGTATGTGTGTGTGACTGTGCCTCTGTGTGTGTGTGTGTAAATGAAATTCTTCAGAATGGTTTGCAATCTGGGGCTGATGTTTAATTGACAGGGGTCGGGTGGCTGGTTATTTGGTCAAAGAAGTTGAATTAACTCCGCTGGAAATTGCAGTCCCAAAACCTAATGCTTTTCTCCAATTTCTTTTTTTTCTTTCCTTCCCGTCCCTTCCCTCCTCTCCCCTCCCCTCCTCTCCCCTCCCCTTCCCTCCCCTCCTCTCCCCTCACCTCTGCTCCCTCTCCCCTCCCTTCCTCTCCCCTCCCCTTCCTTCCCCTCCCTTCCTCTCCCTTCCCTTCCCCTCCTCTCCTCTCCCTCTCCCCTCCCCTCCCTCTCCCCTCCCCTTCCCCTCTCCCCTCCCCTTCCCCTCTCCCCTCCCCTTCCCCTCTCCCCTGCTCTTTCCCTCTCCCCTGCCCTTCCCCTCTCCACTCCCCTCCCTTCCCCTCCCTCTCCCCTCCCCTTTCCCCTCCCCTTCCCCTCCCCTCTCCTCCCCTTCCCTGTCCACTCCCCTTCCCTGCCTTCTCCCCCTCCTTTCCCCTCCTCTCCCCTCCCCTTCCCCTTCCCATTCCCTTTCCCCTCCCCTTCCCCTCCCCTCTCCTCCCCTTCCCTGTCCACTCCCCTTCCCTGCCTTCTCCCCCTCCTTTCCCCTCCTCTCCCCTCCCCTTCCCCTTCCCCTTCCCTTTCCCCTCCCCTTCCCCTTCCTTTCCTTTCCTTTTTTCTTCTTTTCCTTTTGAGACAAGGTCTCACTTTGTCACCCAGGCTGGAATACAGTGGTTTAATCACAGCTTGCTACAGCCCCTGCCTCCCAGGCTCAAGCAATGCTCCCACCCCAGGCTCCTGAGTGTCTGGGACCACAGGCGTGCACCACTTTGCCTGGTCAGCACGGCGAGACGTCAACTCTAAAAAATACAAAAGTTAGAGGGGCATGGTGGTGCATGCGTGTGGTCCCAGCTGTTCGAGAGGCTGAGGCAGGAGGATTGCTTGAGCCTGGGAGGCAGAGGTTGCAGTGACTCGAGATCAGGCCACTGCCCTCCAGCCTTGGCAACAGAGCAAGGTCTCATCTCAAAAAAAATATATATATATATATAAATATATATATTTTATATATAATATATAAATATATATTTAAATTATATATAATATATACATGTATATTTAAATTATATATAATATATTAAAATATATATTTAAATTATATATAATATATATTTAAATTATATATTATATATTTAAATTATATATAATATATATTTAAATTATATATAATATATATTTAAATTATATATAATATATATTTAAATTATATACAATATATACATATATTTAAATTATATATAATATATACATATATTTAAATTATATATAATGTATACATATATAAATTATATATAATGTATACATATATATTTGAATTAAATATAATATATAAAAATATATATTTAATGTATATATAATATATAGATATATATTTAAATTATATATAATATATACATATATTTAAATTATATATAATATATACATATATTTAAATTATATATAATATATACATATATATTTAAATTATATAATATATACATATATAAATTATATATAGTATACATATATATTTAAATTATATATAACATAAAAATATATATTTAAATTACATATAATATATAGATATATATTTAAATTATATATAATATATAGATATATTTAAATTATATATAATATACACATATATATTTAAATTATATACATACATATATTTAAATTATATATAATATATACATATATTTAAATTATATATAATATATACATATATTTAAATTATATATAATATATACATATATTTAAATTATATATAATATATACATATATTTAAATTATATATAATATATACATATATTTAAATTATATATAATATATACATACATTTAAATTATATATAATATACATATTTGGATAGTTTTATTCATTTATTTATTTATTTATTTATTGGAGTCTTGCTCTGTCCCCCAGGCTGGAGTGCAGTGACATGATCTCTGCTCACTGCAACCTCCGCCTTCCAGGCTCAAGTGATCCTCCTGCCTCAGTCTCCCGAGTAGCTGGGATTACAGGCACCCACCACCACCAGCTACTTGGGAGGCTGAGGCAGGAGGATCGCTTGACCCTCGGAGGCGGAGGTTGCAGTGAACCGAGATTGCACCACTGCACTCCAGCCTGGGGGACAGAGCCAGACTCTGTCTAAGAAAAAAAGAAAGAAAGAAAAAGAAAAAAAAACCTGCACGTTGCTGGATGAGGAAGGGCCTTTTTTCAAAAAGTTGCACTTTTTTTTCCCCTTTACTTTACTTCTTTGCTGTCATTAGCTAGGACTTGAAAGGGCAGGAACTCTAATTGTGTTTCCTCTGTGGGGCACAGAGTCCTGTCTCGACCCCGTCGTGCTGCCAAAGAAAACGCCGGGTTCCCTTCCACGTTGTTCATTTTCCTTTTCCTGCCCACTTAACAAAATTATATTCAATGACTTGTGGGGGGAATTGACATCAACGGGCCGCGTCACGCAATTTCTGGTGAATATTCCAGAAGGGGGAAGCAAACAGTCCGGGTTCCTTCACATCTGTCAGAATCAATCACATTGTACCAAACCGAACGTAATCGCTTGCAAAGAAAATGAGGCATTTCCAGTGAAATCAGCCTCCCTTTACCCAGGAACGTGTCCATAGTTAAGAGGTCTCTGTTTTAGTTTTTTTTTTTTATTTTAATCTTGCCTAATTAGTTTTTTTTTTAATCACCCGTGCAACCGAGTCTCCAGACTGCATAATTGATGAGATGCAGAAGCCAGTGTCAGAAATCAAATGTCGTAAATTAAAAATAACAAGTTTGAGACGAGTGATTCAATTAAAAATCCAGAAAACATTGGATTCTGCATAACTGAACGTTTGCATAGAGACACCGCCTGTCATCCGTATCACGTTGCACCCGAGGATTGGATTGGGGCTGTCACAGGTATTTCAATCAACTCAGTAAAAAAAAAAAAAAAAAAATGAGAAAACAAAGATGATATTTATTATTAACTTCCCGTGTTCAAAAACCACACGGAGACGTCTTTACGTGGACTGCTTTACAGTACCAAGGGTTATGTTAAGGGGACACTGCAGACACAAGAGGCCTGGCTGGCTGGGATGTAGGGAGGGTCCCCCTGGGACTGTTGGACCGTTTTCTGAGTACGTGAGTCTGCCAGGAGGAAGGGGCTGCGCAGAGCCGACTGGGACCCTCCAAGACGGACCCTGAGAAACCTCACTGGGTCCTCTCTGTCTCTCCTTTTTTTTGAGATGGAGTTTCACTCTTGTTTCCCAGGCTGGAGTGCAGTGGTGCAATCTTGGCTTTGCAACCTCCGCCTCCCGGGTTCAAGCGATTCTCCTGCCTCAGCCTCCCTAGTAGCTGCGATGACAGGTGCCCGCCACCACGCCTGGCTAAGTTTTTGTGTTTTTATTAGAGACAGGGCTTCACCATGTTGGCCAGGCTGGTCTCGAACTCCTGACCTCAGGTGATCCTCAGGCATCGGCCTCCCAAAATGTTGGGATTATAGGCGTGAACCACCACACCCGGATCTCTGGGTGCTCTCTTATTTGCCCCATCTCAGCCCTGCAATTTATCTTAATAATGCTGAGGACAAATCCACTCTCCATTTCCAACGTTTTATACATAGAATGACAATTCCTCTTTTTTTAATTTTTGCTTATTTATTTATTTTTTGAGACAGAGTCTGGCTCTTTTTTTTTTTAATTACAGGAGTCTCGTTCTGTTCCCCAGGCAGGAGTGCAGTGGCACGATCTTGGCTCACCACAACCTCTGCCTCCCAAGTGCAAGCGATTCTCCTGCCTCAGCCTCCCGAGTAGCTGGGATGACAAGGTGCCCGCCACCACACCCAGCTAATTTTTTGTATTTTTAGTAGCGAGGGGATTTCACTGTGTTGGCCAGGCTGGTCTCAGACTCCTGACCTGGTGATCTGTCTGCCTCGGCCTCCCAAAGTGCTGGGATTACAGGCGTGAGCCGCCATGCCCAGCCCCAGACTCCCTTGTCTTGGGGTCACCCAGTACCCAGTTCAGCCTAACAAGGACCCAGGAACGACATATCTGCAGATAACCATAGAATCAGCTAGGATCCACGCCACTATTAAATACATGGAGGACCCAGGCATGGTGGCTCAGGCCTGTAATCTCAGCACTCTGGGAGGCCGAGGTGGGTGGATCACTTGAGATCAGCAGTTCGAGATCAGCGTGACCAACATGATGAAACTCTATCTCTACTACATACAAAATATCAGCCAGACGTGGTGGCAGGTGCCTGTAGTCCCAGCTACTTGGGAGGCTGAGGCAGGAGAATCCCTTCAACCTTGGGAGGTGGAGGTTGCAGTGAGCCGAGATGGCGCCATTGCACCCCAGCCTGGGCGACAGGAGCAAAAATTCTGTCTCAAAACACACACACAAACACGGTGGGACTAGGACTGAACCCTGATTCATGCCACTGCAGCTCAGAGGTCCTGGCTCCGCCACCTTCCCTCTGTGTCCCTCAGTTTCTTCTCCAGCCAACTGCCTAAGAGGTGGCTCAGTCAATGAGGGTATTGAACCAGTCCCTATAAACTCCATAAAATTAACCAGGGAAGAAGGGAGGGGAAGAAAGGAAAATAGGCCAAGCCTGCAGAACCCTCAGCGTTCATCATGAAATCAGCTTTCTTTTTTTCTTTCTTTTTTTTTGTGTTTTTTGGAGACAGAGTGTCACTCTGTTGCCCAGGCTGGAGTGCAATGGCGTGATCTGGGCTCACTGCAACCTCCGCCTCCCAGGTTCAAGTGATTCTCCTACCTCAGCCTCCGGAGTAGCTGAGACTACAGTCATGTGCCACCATGTCCACCTAATTTTTGTATTTTCAGTAGAGATGGGGTTTCACCATGTTGGCCAGGCGGGTCTGGAACTCCTGACCTCAGGTAATCCACCCACCATGGCCTCCCAAAAGCTTTCTTTTTGATCTGCTTCCTCATAGCTGCTTGGTGCTGATTGTCCCAGACTCACATAGATCCTAGCTTACGGTCCCCCTTCCCTGATCTATAGGTGACAACTTAAGCATCAGGAAACATTTAGTTTTCCCTTTGAGATAGTCTTCCAGGTCCTGCATGCCAGCTACTGACACCATAAATATCTAATATTTATAATAGCATAAAAATATAATACTGACACCAGCTGGGCTGAAGGACCCCACAGGAGCTGACTCGCCAAAGACTTCAGTTTCCCCATCCAGATGGCTTCATCCCCCTTACCCCAGCCAATTAATGACCCCAATTTTCCAGCCCCTTGCGCTTCATAATCCCTTTAAAAACTCCAGCCCAGAACTCCTCAGGGAGACAGACTTCAGGGTCTCCTCCCATATCCTCACTCTGCACCTTGCAAGCATTGAGTTTTTTCTCTGCTGCAAAGCCTGCTCTCTTAGCGTCCTGGTCTGTTCATGATCCCTTTTAAAACTCCAGCCTGGCTGGGTGCGGTGGCTCACGTCTGTAATCCCAGCACTTTGGGAGGCCGAGGCAGGCAGATCACGAGGTCAGGAGTTCAAGACCAGCCTGGCCAACATGGTGAAACCCCGCCTCTACTAAAAATTAACCAGTTATGGTGATGTGTGCCTGTAATCCCAGCTACACGGGAAGCTGAGGCAGGAAAATTGCTTGAATCTGGGAGGCGGAGGTTGCAGTCAGCTGAGATCATGCTGCTGCACTCCAGCCTGGGCAACAGAGCAAGACTCCGTCTCAGAAAAAAAAGAAAAAAAACTCCAGCCTACAACTCCTCAGGGAGATGGACTTCAGGGTCTCCTCCCATCTCCTCCCTCTGCACCTTGCAATCTTTGAATTCTTTCTCTGTTGCATACCCTGCTGTCTCAGTGTCTTGGTCTGTTACTCTGCAGGGAGCATTCACACGGTAGTCTTGTAACAGTACAAGGATACCTAAGTCCATACAGGTGGGGATCAAGCCATCCTTGCCCATTGGCTTCACTTTGGGGCTGTAAACTCACATTCATGTAAGGTTTCCCAATGAGTGAATTCTGTATTCCCATAAGCATTCACATTCCTAGTGTGAGAACAGCAGAGTTTGGCTGGGCTCAACTGTCTACCAGGTGTGGAGGCACCATTTGCAGTTGCATATGATGGAGTTCAAGGCTCAACTTCCCCAGCATCCCACAGTCTGACCTCACTGGGACCTTTCATGAAACTGTGACTCAGTCACAGTTTCTTCTTGATGATGAAATACTTTGCACAATTCAGTTCACCATTTTAAAGCACCTGGAATGTGTGAGGCACTGTGCAAACACTAATTTGGTAAACTTAGATTTCAGAAGGAGAATACCTGGCGTGACATATATCACTATTTATTTATGGTCTATTTTATTTCTCTCAGTGAGATTTTGCAGTTATCTGACTAGACATCATATACAACTGTCAGATTTTTTTCTTTAATATTACATTGTATCCTATTATAAATATTAGATGTTTATGCTATTATACTATGTTTAAATATATTTTATGCTATTATAAATAAATTAATTGATGATATAAATAAATATAAGTTTTACATTACAATATGCTATTATATATCATATATAATAAAAGTGTATATAAATTTTATACAAGTTTATATGTAATATACATTATATTATAGATAATAAAAGTTTATATATAAACTATATATTTGTAAACTTTATATAACCTATTATCTATAATATAGTGTATATTATAGATAATATAATGTATATATAATAAAACTTTTATTATATATACAATATGCTTTTATTATATATATAAAATAAAACTTGTATTATATATACATAGTAAACTTTTATTATATATATATATAATATACTTTTATTTTAAGTTCAGGGGTACATGTGCAGGTTTGTTACATAAGTAAACATCTGTCATGGTGGTTTCTTGTACAGATTATTTTATCACCCAGGTACTAGGCTTAGTACCCATTAGTTATTTTTTCTGATCTTTTCTCCCTGGCTTTTGCTATCATTTTATGCAAACATAAATAGTATTTTATTCTACGTGATGTGAATATGTGTTATTATATGTGTTTACAGAATTAATTCTTTGTTGCCAGCATATATAACTGCAAGCTCATCAGGCTTGTTAATCTTTTTGTTCAAAGTATGCCCTTGGTTTATATGCTTGTTTTTAGTTACTGAGAAAAGTACGTTCAAATCTCTTACTACGATTGTATATATTTTACATTTTCTTTTAGTAATTTCAAATTTTGCTTTATATATGTTTTAGCTGTGGTTTTATATGCATACCTATTTAGAATGTTTATGATTCTTGATTAATAAAACATTTTAAAATGGGATTATTACTCTTTATCACTAGTTAAGACTTTACCTTAAAATGATCTTTAATTTTTCCATTTTTATTCTTTTTTGTTTATTTTAATTTTTATTTTATTTATTTATTTTTTTGAGATGGAGTTTTACTCTTGTTGGCCAGGCTGGAGTGCAATGGTGCAATCTCGGCTCACTGTAACCTCCATCTCCCAGGTTCAAGAGATTCTCCTACCTCAGCCTCCCAAGTAGCTGGGATTACAAGCACATGCCACCATGCCCGGCTAATTTTTGTCTTTTCAATAGTGACAGGGTTTTTTCATGTTGGCCAGGCTGGTCTCAAACTCCTGACCTCAGGTGATCTGCCTTCCTCAGCCTCCTAAAGTGCTGAGATTACAGGCATGAGCCACCACGCCCGGCCTTAGCCATGGTTTTTATTAATCTGATGATCTTGTGACTAGAACCTCTAGTTTATTTCCATTTAATAAAATTATTGATACATATGTTAATATCTATCAGCTTATTAGCAGCTTTTGCTTTCTGCTGGTCCTATCCATTTTACATATATTTTTCTGTCTTATCTTTTTTTTTTTTTTTCTTGAGACAGAGTCTTGTTCTGTCTCCCAGGCTGGAGTGCAGTGGCAATCTTGGCTCACTGCAACTTCCGACTTCTGGATTCAAGCGATTCTCTTGCCTCAGCCTCCTGAGTAGCTGGGATTACAGGTGCCCACCACCATGCCCAGCTAATTTTTGTATTTTTAGTGGAGATGGGGTTTCACCATGTTGGCCAGGCTGGTCTCGATCTCCTGACCTTGTGATCTGCCCACCTCGCCTCCGAAAGTGCTGAGATTACAGGCATGAGTCACCGTGCCCGGCCTTAGCTTTGGTTTTTATTAATGTGATGATCTTGTGACTAGAACCTCTAATTTATTTCCTTTTAATAAAATTATTGATACATATGTTAATATCTACCAGCTTATTAGCAGCTTTTGCTTTCTGTTGGTCTTATCTTTTTTACATATATTTTTTGTCTTATCTTCTTTTAGTATATTTAAGTTTTTTGTTTCCTAGTATATTTCTTCTTTTAGTGTCTTTAAGGTTTTTGTTTTCTAGTATATTTCTTCTTTTAGTGTCTTTAAGGTTTTTGTTTTCTAGTATATTTCTTCTTTTAGTGTACGTAAGATTTTTGTTTTATAGTATGTATCTTCTTTTAGTGTATTTAAGGTTTTTGTTTCCTAGTATATATCTTCTTTTAGTGTATTTAAGCTTTTTGTTTTCTAGTATATTTCTTCTTTTAGTGTATTTAGGATTTTTGTTTTCTAGTATGTATCTTCTTTTAGTGTATTTAAGGGTTTTGTTTTCTAGTACATTTCTTCTTTTAGTGTATTTAGGATTTTTGTTTTCTAGTATATTTCTTCTTTTAGTGTATTTAAGGTTACAGTTCTCTAGTATGTATCTTCTTTTAGTGTATTTAAGGTTTTTGTTTTCTAGTATATTTCTTCTTTTAGTGTCTTTAAGGTTTTTGTTTTCTAGTATATTTCTTCTTTTAGTGTATTTAGGATTTTTGTTTTCTAGTATATTTCTTCTTTTAGTGTATTTAAGGTTACAGTTCTCTAGTATGTATCTTCTTTTAGTGTATTTAAGGTTTTTGTTTTCTAGTATATTTCTTCTTTTAGTGTCTTTAAGGTTTTTGTTTTCTAGTATATTTCTTCTTTTAGTGTATTTAGGATTTTTGTTTTCTAGTATATTTCTTCTTTTAGTGTATTTAAGGTTACAGTTCTCTAGTATGTATCTTCTTTTAGTGTATTTAAGGTTTTTGTTTTCTAGTATATTTCTTCTTTTAGTGTCTTTAAGGTTTTTGTTTTCTAGTATATTTCTTCTTTTAGTGTATTTAGGATTTTTGTTTTCTAGTATATTTCTTCTTTTAGTGTATTTAAGGTTACAGTTCTCTAGTATGTATCTTCTTTTAGTGTATTTAAGGTTTTTGTTTCCTAGTATATATCTTCTTTTAGTGTATTTAAGGTTTTTGTTTTCTAGTATATTTCTTCTGTTAGTGTATTTAAGGTTTTTGTTTCCTAGTATATATCTTCTTTTAGTGTATTTAAGCTTTTTGTTTTCTAGTATATTTCTTCTTTTAGTGTATATAAGGTTACAGTTCTCTAGTATGTATCTTCTTTTAGTGTATTTAAGGTTTTTGTTTCCTAGTATATATCTTCTTTTAGTGTATTTAAGGTTTTTGTTTTCTAGTATATTTCTTCTTTTAGTGTATTTAAGGTTACAGTTCTCTAGTATGTATCTTCTTTTAGTGTATTTAAGGTTTTTGTTTTCTAGTATATTTCTTCTGTTAGTGTATTTAAGGTTTTTGTTTTCTAGTATATTTCTTCTTTTAGTGTCTTTAAGGTTTTTGTTTTCTAGTATATTTCTTCTTTTAGTGTATTTAAGGTTTTTGTTTTCTAGTACATTTCTTCTTTTAGTGTATTTACAGCTTTTGTTTTCTAGTATATTTCTTCTTTTAGTGTAGTCAAGGTTATAGTTTTCTAGTATGTATCTTCTTTTAGTGTATTTAAGGGTTTTGTTTTCTAGTATATATCTTCTTTTAGTGTATTTAAAGGTGTATTTGTGTATTTGTCAGAAAAGAGGAGTAAAAGTAGTGAGAATTAGACTTTGAAAACCCAGGGGTGTGCTGTGATGTTTACAATAACCTCCGCAAGGCTAGTTAAAGAGCATATTACTTTCAAGTTAATGTTGCTGGTGAAGAGAGTAATTATACTAGAAAACAAAAAACTTAAATACACTAAAAGAAGATATAGACTAGGAAACAAAAACCATAAATACACTAAAAGAAGACATAGACTAGAAAACAAAAACCGTAAATACACTAAAAGAAGATATACATTAGGAAACAAAAACCTTAAATACGCTAAAAGAAGATACACACTAGAAAACAAAACCCTTAAATACGCTAAAAGAAGAAATATACCAGAAAACAAAAACCTTTAAATACAGTAAAAGAAGATGCATACTAGAAAACAAAAACTTTAAATACACTGAAAGAAGAAATATACTAGAAAACAAAACCCTTAAATACACTAAAAGAAGATACATACTAGAAAACAAAAATCCTGAATACACTAAAAGAAGAAATATACTAGAAAACAAAAAGCTTAAATACACTAAAAGAAGATATATACTAGGAAACAAAAACCTTAAATACTCTAACAGAAGAAATATACTAGAAAACAAAAACCTTAAATACACTAAAAGAAGATATATACTAGGAAACAAAAACCTTAAATACACTAAAAGAAGATACATACTAGAGAACTGTAACCTTAAATACACTAAAAGAAGAAATATACTAGAAAACAAAAACCTTAAAGACACTAAAAGAAGAAATATACTAGAAAACAAAAACCTTAAATACACTAACAGAAGAAATATACTAGAAAACAAAAACCTTAAATACACTAAAAGAAGATACATACTAGAGAACTGTAACCTTAAATACACTAAAAGAAGAAATATACTAGAAAACAAAAACCTTAAATACACTAAAAGAAGATATATACTAGGAAACAAAAACCTTAAATACTCTAACAGAAGAAATATACTAGAAAACAAAAACCTTAAATACACTAAAAGCAAAAATACCTTGGAACATTTACATTCATTGCACTAGGCCAGGCACTGTGGCTCACACCTGTAATCCCAGCACTTTGGGAGGTGGAGGAGGGTGGATCACCTGAGCTTGGGAGTTCGGTATGAGCCTGACCAACATGGAGAAACCCCATCTCTACTAAAAATACAAAATTATCTGGGCGCGGT
Organism: Pan paniscus; assembly: GCF_029289425.2. NCBI lineage: Eukaryota > Metazoa > Chordata > Mammalia > Primates > Hominidae > Pan > Pan paniscus. The sequence goes on along the minus strand of NC_073273.2, from coordinate 46,194,394 downwards.
GGCTCACACCTGTAATCCCAGCAGTTTGGGAGGGCGAGGCAGGTGGATTACCTGAGGTTGGGAGTTTGAGACCATCCTGACCAACATGGAGAAACCCCGTCTCTAGTAAAAATACAAAATTATCTGGGCATGGTGCTACATGCCTTTAATCCCAGGTACTGCAGAGGCTGAGGCAGGAGAATCACTTGAACCCAGGAGGCGGAGGTTGCAGTGAGCTAAGATTGTGCCATTGCACTCCAGCCTGGTGGACAAGAGTGAAACTTTGTCTCAAAAAGAATAATAAAAAAAATAATAAAAATAAAAAGCTTGTAACATCTAAATTCATGCACCTCCTCCTGATTCGGATATCACCATTGTCATGCATTTTAATTCTCTGTGTGTTTTAAATCCCTCAAGACATGACGGTTTTATAATGTCAATATATATTTACAATTACTGACATTATCTCGAGTTCTCACCACTGTTGAGTCCTTCCTAAATTTTCATGTCGCGTTGGGTCAGCTTCTCTTCTGTCTTTGGAGTCCCTCTTTAATATTCCCTTTAGAGCCAGGCTGTCAGTAGCATATTTTCCCAATTTTTGCTTTTGGAAGAAGGCTTTGCTTCAACCCCGTGGCGAGCATATGTGAGGCTGTTGTTTATTCATCGAATATTTCCCCCTTTTTTTTTTTTTTGAGACAGAGTCTCACTCTGTCACCCAGTTGCTTCAACCCCATGGCGAGCATATGTGAGGCTGTTGTTTATTCATCGAATATTTCCCCCTTTTTTTTTTTGAGACAGTCTCACTCTGTCTCCCAGGCTGGAGTGCAGTGGTGTGATCTCGGCTCACCGCAACCTCTGCCGCCTGTTTCAAGCGATTCTCCTGCCTCAGCGTCCCAAGTAGCTGGGATTACAGGCGCCCACCACCACACCCGGCTAATTTTTTGTGTTTTAGTAGAGACGGAATTTCACCCTGCTGGCCAGGCTGGTCTCGATCTCCTGACCTTGTGATTCACCCGCCTCGGCCTCCCAAAGTCCTGCCATGACAGATGTGAGCCACTGCGCCCAGCCTTCCTCTCCTTTTTTTTTTTCCCGAAAGAAACACGGAGTTGGAGACAGACTTCTTAGCACTGAAGGGAGAGATATGATGAAGAGAAGTGGGGCCACATTGAGGCAGTGTCCTGGGAGGAGCTGTGATTTTTACGTCTGTTGGTGTTAGGGGGAAAGGCATGGACCAGGGTGGTAGGCAGTGGGCTAAGGGTGAGGCTCCCACCTCACAGGGAGGTGGAGAGAAAGAGATGGAAACAGAGAGAAAGAGACAGAGAGGCAGAAACAGACAGACACACAGAGAGAGAGGGAGACAGAGATGAAGAGACAGCAACACACAGAGAGACAGTGACGGAAAGAGGGAGACACAGAAACAGAGGGACAGATACAGAGACAGACAGAAAGACAGACAGAGAGACACTGAGAGAGACACAGAGAAAGAGAGACAGACATATACATAGAAAGAGGGAGAGAAGCCGGGCGTGGTGCCTCACGCTTGTCATCCCAGCACTTTGGGAGGCTGAGGCGGGCGGATCACAAGGTCAGGAGATCGAGACCATCCTGGCTAACACGGTGAAACCCCGTCTCTACTGAAAAAAAAAAAATACAAAAAATCAGCCGGGCATGACGGCGGGCACCTGTAGTCCCAGCTACTCAGGAGGCTGAGGCAGGAGAATGGCGTGAACCTGGGAGGCGGAGGTTGCAGTGAGCCGAGATCACACCACTGCCCTCCAGCCTGGGCGACAGAGCAAGACTCCATCTCAAAGAAAAAAAAAAAGAGGGAGAGAGAGAGAGACACACACACAAAGAGAGAGAGAGTCAAAGAGGTAGAGACAGAGACAGACATAGAGAGACGGGGAGAGATAAACAGAGACAGAGAGGGAGGGAGAGACAGTAAGAGAGGGAGAGACAGTGACAGAGACAGAGAAAGATAGGAAGAGAGACAGAGAGACATACAGAGAGAAAGAAACAAAGACAGAGAGACAGAGGAAGAGAGAGAGAGGGAGAGACAGAGAAAGAGGGAGGGAGAGACAGAGACACACAGAGAAAGAAACAGACAGAGAGACAAAGGAAGAGAGAGAGACAGAGACAGAGAAAGAGGGAGGGAGAGACAGAGAGACACAGAGAAAGAAACAGACAGAGACAGAGGAAGAGAGAGAGACAGAGACAAAGAGGGAGGGAGAGACAGAGAGACATACAGAGAGAAAGAAACAAAGAGAGACAGAGGAAGAGAGAGAGACAGAGACAAAGAGGGAGGGAGAGACAGAGAGACATACAGAGAGAAAGAAACAAAGACAGAGAGACAGAGGAAGAGAGAGAGAGAGACAGAGAAAGAGGGAGGGAGAGACAGAGACACACAGAGAAAGAAACAGACAGAGAGACAGGAAGAGAGGGAGAGGGAGAGACAGAGAAAGAGGGAGGGAGAGATAGAGACACACAGAGAAAGAAACAGACAGAGAGACAGAGGAAGAGAGAGACAGAGACAGAGAAAGAGGGAGGGAGAGACAGAGAGACATACAGAGAAAGAAACAAAGACAGAGAGACAGAGGAAGAGAGAGAGAGAGAGACAGGGAAAGAGGGAGGGAGACACACAGACACAAAGAGAAAGAAACAGACAGAGAGACAGGAAGAGAGGGAGAGGGAGAGACAGAGAAAGAGGGATGGAGAGATAGAGACACAGAGAGAAAGAAACAAAGAGAGACAGAGGAAGAGAGAGAGAGGGAGAGACAGAGAAAGAGGGAGGGAGACACAGAGACACACAGAGAAAGAGACAGAGAGACAGGAAGAGAGGGAGAGGGAGAGACAGAGAAAGAGGGAGGGAGAGATAGAGACACACAGAGAAAGAAACAGACAGAGAGACAGAGGAAGAGACAGAGACAGAGAAAGAGGGAGGGAGAGACAGAGAGACACACAGAGAAAGAAACAAAGACAGAGAGACAGAGGAAGAGAGAGAGAGAGAGACAGAGAAAGAGGGAGGGAGAAACAGAAACACACAGAGAAAGAAACAGACAGAGAGACAGAGGGAGAGAGAGACGGAGAGAGAGACAGAAAGAAAAGAAGAGACAGAGAGAGAAAGAAAGAGGGAGAGACCAAGAGATAGACGGGGGAGAAAGAGACACAGAGAGATAGAGGAAGAGACAGAGAGAGGGAGAGAGAGAGAGAAACAGAGGAGGAAAGACAGAGAGAGACGGAGGCCTGGCTACACCAGACAAGACCTCCAGGCACGTGCCCTGAGCCCACACAAGCTCTCACAGATACGAGGGCCCCAGCTCTGCAGGGTGTGAGCAGCTCTTCCAGAGATGGGTGGCCCCATGGTGTCGCAGGTGCCTGGGAGATTTCTCCAGCAGCGCGGCCGTCCGGGGCTGTGTCCCTGGGTCCCAGGGCAGCCACGGGCACCTGCCTCTGTTTCTGATTTTTCACATCGAGCCCTGCTGTGTGGATGGGAACCTCATGCCCTCCAAGACACAGGAGAATCTGAGCTACTCAGCCTCAGCCTTCTCCCCGTTAACACTGATAAGAGTGGAGTGAGCAACCCCACAGCCCTCTTTGATAACCAGCAACGGAAATTTTAGTGGATTGTTTTGAGGTGTAGACGCTCTTCCAAATCATAACCCTGGTCAAATATTTCCTGGAAACTCAAGAGGCCTGCGGGCGTCTGTCAGACACGCCCAGTGCATCCCTCACTTCTGCTTTATCTGTCTTTGATGTGTGATGACCTGCAGGGTGTACCCTTGACAATCCTTGCGTTTCCTCCCGAAACACAATCAAAGCGTGAACCGGGTTTACACCGTACCGGGATCTCGAGTTTCCCTTCAGACAGGAGGAAGGCGCCAGCAACAGTCAACAAAATGATAACGACAAGAAAAGTATCTGGAATTTCTGCTGTCTGTAAAGTCGGGGCGTCCTGGAGGAAACGTGAAAGGCAGAAAACGCCATCCTGCCTTCAAATTGAAGGGACAGAAAATTGCCTGCCTGTTACAAGCATAGCAAGATCTGTTTTCTCACTGCAATGAGGGAAGGCTGACGTGCCTATGGAGTTGGTGACTCGTTTTTTTTTTTTTCTTTTTTCTTTTTTTCTGAGACCGAGTCTCGCTCTGTCGCCCAGGCTGGAGTGCCATGGTGTGATCTCGGCTCACTGCAACCTCTGTCTCCCGGGTTCAAGTGATTCTCCTGCCTCAGCCTCCCAAGTAGCTGGGATTACAGGCACCTGCCACCACATCCTGCTAATTGTTTGTATTTTTAGTAGAGATGGGGTTTTGCCATCTTAGCCGGGCTGGTCTTGAACTCCTGACCTCAGGTGATCCACCCGCCTCGGCCTCCCAGATTTCTGAGATTACAGACGTGAGCCAAGTGAGTCGTTTTTATTCTTTTTTTTGAGACGGAGTCTCGCTCTGTGGCCCAGGCTGGAGTGTAGTGGTGAGATCTCAGCTCACTGCAACCTCCACCTCCCGGGTTCAAGCGATTCTCCTGCCTCAGCCTCCCGAGTAGCTGGGACTACAGGTGCCCACCACCACGCCCGGCTAATTGTTTGTATTTCTAGTAGAGACGGGGTTTCACCATGTTAGCCAGGATGGTCTCGATCTCCTGACCTCGTGATCCGCCCGCCTCAGCCTCCCAAAGTGCTGGGATGACAGGCGTCAGCCACCTCGCCCGGCCAATTGTATGACATTTTTCTCATAGCAATTCAGATGAACTAAGACAAACAGTAATCACCCCTTTTCCACAAAAGTGCTTCGTGAGAAGCATAAAGACTCATGTAGACATTCTGCCGTGGGCGAACACAAGGCTTTGCATCAGGAATCCATTTCCACTGACATAGAAGAACAGATTCTCAGGAAGTGATACGGTGAAGCCTAAACCCAGAGAACAGACAGACGCCATCGCCGTCCATCAGATAATTGCTTGGAAACGCAGGTTCTCAATTCCAAAACTATGCCAACTCTAACAGTGGATGCAATTCCCAAAATACAGCATCAGACAAACTTCAAAGCCAGAAACTGTGCCCACCGACGAGTAGAGCAGTGTTAATTAGGGACGATGCTCTTTAATCTATAAATAATTAAATGATCACGCAGCTCCCCAGACAGGTATTAAAAAAATAAAAATAAAACATAACACACGCAAGTTATTTCACAGACCGCAGTCGATGGCCGGGACAAAGTCTACGCATTACTTTGGGATCCCGTTTGACATTCAACAAAGAGAGATGACTTGAGAAACTGAAAGATGGTGCTCAGAAAAGAAAAAAAAAAAGACACGTTTTATGGAGGTCACCTTAAACTTTAGATGGTTTGGGGTGAAAAATAGGTAAGTTGTTTAGTTTCTAGGTACCGCAATTTGAGCAGGTGCGAGACTGTCTCATGACACAGACTAACCACAGAAAATAAGTACTTTGAATTTATGAAACACTGGAGAAGAAGAAATTTTAGGAAAAAAACAGGCCGGGTGCGGTGGCTCACGCCTGTCATCCCAGCACTTTGGGAGGCAGAGGTGGGCGGATCACCTGAGGTCAGCGGTTCGAGACCAGCCTGGCCAACATGTTGAAAACCCGTCTCTACTAAAAATACAAAAAGTAGCTGGGTGCAGTGGCACATGCCTGTAATTCCAGCTACTCTGGAGGCTGAGGCAGGAGCATTGCTTGAACCCGGGAGGTGGAGGTTGCAGTGAGCCGAGATCGCACCCCTGCACTCCAGCCTGGGCAACGGAGCAAAACTCCATCTCGAAAAAAAAAGAAAAAAAAATGGGAGGCCAAGACGGGCGAATCACCTGAGGTCGGGAGTTTGAGACCAGCCTGAACAACATGGAAAAACCCCGTCCCTACGAAAAATACAAAATTAGCTGGGCGTGGTGGCACATGCCTGTAGTCCCACCTACTTGAGAGGCTGAGGCAGGAGAACTGCTTAAACCCAGGAGGCGGAGGTTGCAGTGAGCTGAAATATCTCCACTGCACTCCAGCCTGGGAGACAGAACAAGACTCCGTCTCAAAAAAAAAAAAAAAAAAAGTTTTTAGTAGATACAGTCATTTGATCTAATAATTTGTAAAATTTTACCATGTGGAATTTCTGTCACATACATGACAGCAGACATGTACAATTATCATATATATTTTAAATAACTTTTCCCTTCTAAGTGCAGATAATTTGTTTTCTGGAAAACTGTCTACATAGACATTCACCAAAAACACACGTGCTTTTTCATAGGACAAGAGGAAAACGCAATCTCACCTTTTCTGAATAATCACAAAATCTGAAGCAGAGATCTCAATTTTAGGGACATTTACATTTTTGTTTGTTTGTTTGTTTGAGACGGAGTCTCGCTCTGTCACCCAGGCTGGAGTGCAGTGGTGTAATCTCGGCTCACTGCAACCTCCGCCTCCCAGGTTCACGCCATTCTCCTGCCTCAGCCTCCCGAGTAGCTGGGACTACAGGCACCTGCCACCACGCCTGGCTAATTTTTGTATTTTTACTAGAGACGGGGTTTCACCGTGTTAGCCAGGATGGTCTCGATCTCCTGACCTCGTGATCCACCCGCCTCGGCCTCCCAAAGTGCTGGGATGACAGGCGTGAGCCACTGCGCCTGGCCGGAATCAGGCAATTTTAGAATAAGGTTTCCAAGCGATGACAATCTGTGCCATACACAGAAGAGAAGGCAGAGATGGCGTATTAATCACTACAGCGCTTGCGGACACCCTCTCCACGTTGGCTGATATCACCTCATTGCCTTGAGCATCCTTTGTGTTCCCTGCATCAAAGATGACCTACGTTCTGCCCTGAGTTTCTTCCTTGGAGACAGAAAAGACTCCACGACTGATAACTTTCCCTTGAGGAAATGTTCCCAGCCACGGTCCTTGACTGTGTGTTTACCGTGAGGTCTGAGAGGCTATGATGAGAAGTCGGTTCTCTGCGGGGGGAATGGTGGCCTTCCACTGTACGATAATTCCAGAACCACACGATGGCATGACTCATGCCGTGGGTATTTTAAGTCATGGGACTCCTTCCCATACGAGACTTTTGAAAGGGGGTATGCTTGTTACAGCATTAACGGATACTGTTGGAGCTCACTGTTACACTTCAGTGGGCTCCCGACACTGCCTTGTGATTTGATTTTAGACGGAGCTTCTGATGTTTCCAGGCTGCCCCAGAAGCTTGTGTCTGCACCTGACCTGGGTCCTCCTTCCTCTGTTTGACTCCTCAAGTTCCTTTTTTTTTTTTTTTGTGAGACAGAGTCTCTGTTGCCCAGGCTGCACTGCAGTGGTGTGATCTTGGCTCACTGCCACCTCCACCTCCTGGGTTCAAGTGATTCTCCTGCCTCCACCTCCCAAGTAGCTGGGATTACAGGCATGCACCACCACACCTGGCTAACTTTGTATTTTTAGTAGAGGCGGAGTTTGGCCATGTTGGCCAGGCTGGTCTCAAACCCCTGACCTCAAAGGATCTGCCAGCCTCGGCCTCCGCAAGTGCTGGGATGACAGGCTTGAGCCACCATGCCCAGCAGGTTCTAAATCCACAAAATGGCTCTGAAAAGAACAAGAAGTGACACAGACAGCACCATATGAAGAGCCTATGGTTCTTCATGGAGCCCTTCCTGTCAAGTGTAAGGAGCAAAGAAGTCAAGTTTGTTCAGCCTTAATCTAGACCAGAGGTAATTGTGCCCCCACCAGGGGCATTTGGCCATGTTTGGAGACACTGTTGGTTGTCATGACAGAAGAAGGCAAGTTATTGACCTCTGGGGGTTGATACCAGAGATGTTGCTAAACATTCTGCAAAGCACAAGACAGCTACACAACAAATAATCATCCCATCCTGTTATGAACGGAATGCTGTGTTCACCCCAAATTTATGGGATGAAGATCTAATCACCAGAGTGATGATATTAGAAGGTGTGGCTTTGGGGACATAATTAGGGTTAGATGATGTTATGATAGTTGGATCCTCTTAATAGAATTACTGCCCTTATAAGAAGAGACCAGGGTGGTGTGTTTTCTCTCTCTCTGTCTCTCTCTCTCCCCCTGTATCATGTGAAGATACAATTAGAAAGTAGCCACATGCAAACCAGGAACCCAACCATACTAGCTTTCCAACCTCTGATTTCCAGTCTCCCAAATTGTGAGAAATAAATGTTGGTGGTTGAAGCCTCCCAGTCTGTGGTATTTTGTTATAGCAGCACGTGCTGACAGAGACACTGCCAATGTGAATGGTGCTGAAATGAGGAAGCCCTGAGCTAGACTCTTCTGCAGGGTCTTCAGATAGGTGCAGGGCAAAGACCAAAACTTAGACACCCTCACCTCAAAAGAAGTCAGGGGAACATAATACAACGGGGTCAGCAGCTTATGGGTAGAAACTAGAGAATCCCTGGGGCACCTTATGATTCTCTGGTGGTCTTCATTAGTGGTTTGTTGAAGAACAGAAGTATTCGTATTTAACAATGGACGGCTGGCCCTACTCAGCAGGCAAAGATGCTATCAAACCCAATGAATCTGAAGCTGCAGGATACATGAGCTGGGTATAAAAGTGAGGCAGGGAGGGGTATCAAAAATGTCAGCCACTGCCCCCTGTCTAGACAGAGAAGCAAGGAGAGTTGTCTGCTTCAATTCCTTTCTTGCATCTGGGCTAATAAATCTCAACTTGTTTTCTTTTTAGAGATGGATAATAAATAGTCATCATTCATCAAAATGATGGGCTTCCCTATTAGAGATTGGGTGCACCAGAGGCTGAATGTACTCATAGACCTTGGCTTATAAGGATGGTCTTAAAATGGGTCAGGGGGAGGCATAGAGTCATGGGGCTGAGTCTTCGTGACGTCATCTCTTCCCTGTGAAAATGTTTGTACACTTCTTTTTATTTATTTTATTTATTTTTTGCCACTGGCCAATGTGGATTATACAGGCTTCAAAGCCACCCTTTAAGAGATGCGGGATCTCCCAGCGTACACCAATGGTGGGCATTCCATCCTGGGGTGTGTGGATTTCTGTGTTGAATGATAGTGCAATATGGTAGAGCATCTAGGCCCACTCTGTTGTATTCTATCATCTGGAGTCCCCTGGAATCCCCTTAACACCCATTTCTGAGATTAAGCAACAAGAAAAGATGTGGAGAGAGGGACTCCTGCTGCCTTGCACCTCTAGTCATCAGAGAGTTGTTTACTGCAAGACTTCCAGTCACTTGGCGTGGGTTTCAAGAACAAATAGATCCATTTAGATAAATAAATCATATCAGTATAATCAAACACCCAGTTTGGGTGATGAGACAGTAGTTTACATAAGAGATGATTGATAGCAGCCTGAAAGCTTCCCTGATTAATAAGGATCTTCATTTGTGCTTTTCAATGAGAAAGTCTTTAAATTAATTAAAGAGGTTTTAGGAGGGGAAGGAGTGCTTGCCAGCTTTAGAAGGCTTTGATTTTTCTATCCATATTCTCCATAAGACACATTATTGCAAATTTGTTTTTGTAAACACCAACTCTTTATGCCATAAATATTCAACCCTCGTTTATGCGTTTGCATCCGGCAAGTGGTAGAGGGAGCCCCGGAGGCTCTCTCTCTCCTCATTAAGGAGCTCAAGTGGAAGCAGGAGCAATTTGTCATTGTCTAAAGTGGGAAGACACTGAAATGAGTCCTGCTTTCATGAGGAACCTGCTAGAAAGACCAGCCAGGCTTTGAACAAGCACATAGGGAGGGCAGCAGGGCTGCAGCTCCTGTGTGTCCAATATAGACAGAATTCCATGTCAAATTACAGACACATCAGTTTCCCTTGTCTAATGGAATCATTGCCTTTTCTGACAGTGTTGGTGTTGACTAGGTTGACCATGGACCAGGATGGCTTCATGGATGGGGTAAGAGTTGAGGGGGTTATGGATAGACGGGGAGAGATGACATCACTAAGAATGGGTGTTTTGGGGGGATCAATATGACCAAATGTACATTTAGTGAGGGGGCTACTCACCTCACCAACCTCCAATCTTCTTCCCGACTTATATTCCTTCATATCATCTGTTACCGGGGAATAAACTTTAAATTTTACCTCTCACTGTTGTTCTTCACCAACACATGAGATGGATGAGCTCAAGGATGCTCCTGTTTTGTTCAGCATGATATTTTCCTCTTGTAGATACTCCATAAATTGTACTCAATAAATGCCCAGTCAACGTTTTTGAATTATTTAATGAATGAGCAGGTAGAAATGCAAAATAGTGGCCGAGGAGGATGACCCCGAGGTAATCCAAGGAGAAGAGGTTTCTGCAAGGTTTTCAGATGTGGTATTGTTGAAAAGGCAAGACTGGGTTGGGCCCCAGAGTGAGTAATATGCTGTGCCATGAAATTTAGGATTTATATCGAGGCCAGAAATAGCAAATATGTTTTGAGTTGTGGGTGAACTCTGAGCACTTGCCAGGTATAGTGATGGGGGTGGTAGGCAAAAGCCATGTGAGATCCCACTGGATCCAATGCGTAAAAGGATGGCTTGGGGTTAATAATGAGGGGGCTTTGGCCGGGCGCGGTGGCTCACACCTGTAATCCCAGCACTTTGGGAGGCTGAGGCGGGCAGATCACGACGTCAGGAGATCGAGGCCATCCTGGCTAACACAGTGAAACCCCGTCTCTCCTAAAAATACAAAAAAATTAGCCAGGCATGGTGGCGGGCACCTGTAGTCCCAGCTACTCGGGAGCCTGAGGCAGGAGAATGGTGTGAACCCGGGAGGCGGAGCTTGCAGTGAGCCGAGATGGAGCCACTGCACTCCAGCCTGGGTGACAGAGCGAGACTCTGTTTCAAAAACATAAATAAATAAATAAATAATGGGGGGGCTTCCTCCATCTTTATTTTAGAGACATGGGGGATTTTCAGGTAAGGTGTTAGGATATGAAAGCAATGTCCTCTTCTCCTGGGGAGAGGCTAAAATAGGGAGAGATGGGGAAGGAAATCCTTGGGGGAGGCCCAGGCATTAGTCCAACCAGGAGCACTAAGGGCCAGAACCAGAACATGTTACTTGGCCTGAGTGTGACTTCTGGTGTAAGAAAAACAGACCCTGAAGATCTTTGTGACACTTTAGTTTCTCCTTCTAAAGAAATGTGTGTTTATTTTACAGATACAAAGGGTAACCACATTAATTCTGAGGCAGTTTTCCCAAGTATTATAATGATCCCAACAAGAAAATGGCATTTCAGTTCAAATGTTACTGAGTGCCAGGGAAACGGTTAGATACTCAGGCTGTGGAATTGGGTTGGATGCAGGGCTCAGGATCCAGAGACAAGGAAGGCAGCATCACAAGTCAGCCACTCATAAATGCAACGTTATAAGAGTCCCAATTTCTTTTTGAGGTTTGTTCCAATCAACAGCAACTGAAACACAACTCAGACTAAGTTAGGCAAAGAAAGAAGATTGTTGACCTAATATAACTGTGAGATCCTATGATGGAGCTGACCTCAGGATTCCCAAGGACTTAAGAAATCTCTAGATAGAGAGATAAATAGATAGATAGATAGATAGATAGATAGATAGATAGATAGATAGAGACATAGATAGATAGAGAAAAAATAGGTATAGGTAGAATAAATAGATGATAGATAAATACATAGGATAGATAGATAAATAGATAGCTAGATGATACATAATATATATAGATATGTAGTTATTTAATAGATACATAAAATAGGTAGATAGATAAATAAGATGGATAGATACGTAATTGATAGATAACTAGGACAGATAGATACATGATAGATACATTGATACACAGGATAGATAAATGATAGGTAGATAGATAAGATGGATAGATACATAAGAGATACATAGGATGGATAGATAGATAGGTAGATAGAATAAGATGGATGATAGATAGAATAAGATGGATGATAGATAGATAGATAGATAGATAGATAGATAGATAGATAGATAGGATAGATGATGGGTAGATGGATAGATGGATAGATAGACAGGATAGATGATAGATAGATAATAGATAGATAGATGGAATAAATATCATATAACTGCATAAATAAATGTATGGAAATAAGCAAATAATCATGACTTCAATAAGATGGAAGTTTGCTTCTCTCTGATATGATAGGAGGCCAGAACAAGGGGTCCAAGTTGTTGTACAGATTCAAGATGTCAGACATCCTCCATGTTGTGCCTCCACCATTTTAGTATGTGACTTTCTACTCATGGTTCAATATGGTGACATGGTCTCCAGCCCTCACATCTCCATTGCAGCTAGCAGCAAAAGGAGAGGGAAGAGTTCACATTCACTTTTTTAAGAAGTTAAGGAGATTTTTACGGTCTTAATACATTCCTACTTACTTCCCATGAGCTCAAAGTTCATCATACAGTCACACAGAGCTGCAAGGGAGTCTAGGAAAAACAGTCTGAAAAAGTAGAGGTGGACAGCTTCTCAGGGATCCCCCAAGTTCTGGTCACTCTCTCAACTCTCTGCTTCTCTCTGTGTTCCAGACTAGATTCTCTTGGAAAAAGTCTTGGAAGATAGGATGGAAAAAAAAATCCAGCTGCTGAGGCTATAGATTTAGAGTCTGAGCTTCTCCCACCTTCTCTCAGTCTTTGCTGATCAAATTCAAGGGAAGGGTTAATTAGCCTGTCTTGCACCATATGTCTATCTCTGGGATAATCTCTGCACCTAAGAAAGGCTGGCTTCTCAGAACAGATGATTTTGTTGTTGTTGTTGTTGTTAAACTTTAAAAGATGAATCAGATGTTACAATGACTCAGGGCTGGGCAGGCAAAGTCAGGGAACTAGGAAATTGACGATGGAGGCAGAGATTGAGGTGTTGGGTGTGAGGTGATGAAGTACAGACAGAGAGGCCACATCTTTCCATGTGTGAATTTATGAAAGATCTCAGACACTTAGGTAAGGATCCTGAACTGTTCTCTGCAGTTGATGAGAAACCACCAACATTGTGTGACCAGTCATGTCCACATTTATGCTTATACATATTAAATAGGTCTAAATGTGTTTAGACCTATTACCTTGGAACCCATGCATAGGATGGATCAGAAGGGATGGCACTGAAGGTGGAAGCCTGGAGCCTCTGGCATGGGATGGATGGTGGTAATGGAATCTTTGAACCTGGAGCATGGAGTGGGAAGGAAGAAGTGAGAAGGCATTCAAAGTCACCAGTAAGGCTGGGCACCATGGCTCACACCTGTAATCCCAGCAGTTTGAGAGGGCAAGACAGGCAGATCACTTGAGCTCAGGAGTTCAAGACCAGCCTGGGCAACATGGCGAGACCCCACCTCTATTAAAAATAAAAAAATAGACAAGAGTGGTGGTGTGTGCCTGTGGTCCTAGCTACTAGGGAAGCTGAGGTGGGAGGATCACTTAAGCCCAAGTGGTGGAGGTTGCAGTGAGCTGAGATTGTGCCACTGCACTCCAGCCCAGGTGACAGAGCGAGACATTGTCTCAAACAAACAAACAAATTAAAATAACACACACACACAAAGAAACAAACAAACAAAAATAACAGTCACCACAGAAGCAAACTGTTGTGTCTCTTTGATGTTGAGGGAAGAATCAAACGTGACTTCAGGGCTCTAACCTGAAAAGTTGAGTGGGAAACAAACTCCCAATAAAAGAACATAAATTATGTCTGGGGGAGAAAAGAAGACAAAGTTGAGTTCAGCCTTTGCTTTATTGATTCTTCTTCTGAAGGGGGTTCTTCTAAAACAAGGAGTCACATTTAGCCTTTGCTAGTTCTTCTCCTCTTCCCAAAGGGGTTCTTCTAAATGTTGGGCTGAACTAGGGCTCAAACATAAGCTTCCTTCTCTCTCTGGGGGATCTCACTCAGCTCCAAGACTTGACACATCCACTCAAAATCCTAAATTCCTATCTCTGGATTTGACATCTTTTCTCTATTTCAGATTCAGCATGTAACTGTATCCTCAACTTCTCAGCTCAGGAAAATGATTAGGGTTTTCAAGTTAACCCATCCCAAACCATCTGGACAGCCTTCACTGGATTCACCACCACCCCTGACAAGTGTTTTGGCAGAAGATTTTGGAAACTTTGAACTCTCCTTTCTCTCATCTCCCCCTTATACAATTCATTGGCAAGTCTCTTGAATGACCTCAAACATTTGTCAAAATGGATCAGATTTTCCTGCCTTTGCTTTCTTCGCCCTGATGCATGACGTATGTCATCTGGATCATGGCCACATCCTCTTGATTGATCTTTTGGCTTCTGTCCTGGTTTCTGCTTTGATCCTGGAATTATTCTTAAGCAGAGAAATCTTTTTAAAATGGAGATGATTTTTAGCTTGTGGCCCTCATCCCTTGCTATTGACTAAATAGCAGTTTCCCAAAATTTGTATGTTGAAGGCCTAACCCCTACTGGTTATGTCCCTCCAAAATGCACCATACTGAAGCCCTAATCCCCAATGGGATGATATTAGGAGGTGAAGTCTCTGGAGGTGATGAGGTTTAGATGAGGTCATGAGGATGGGACCTTCATGATGGGATTAGTATCCTTATAAGAAGAGCAAGAGACACAAAAGCTCTCTCTCTATCTCTTTCTCTCTCTGAAGGCACCATCTGTGAGCCAGCAAGAGAACCCCCTCCATACAATAAATCTGCCATGCCTCGAACTCGGACTTTCCCATCTCCAGAACTATGAGAAATCAATGGCTGTTACTTAAGCCACCCAGTCTATGATTTTTGTTATGGCAACCCAAGCTGACTAAGACATCCCTCATGCCACTCAAAACCCTCCAATAATTTCACATCAAAGTCGGAATACAATCTGACTACTTCCCTATGGCTTCTTTGTAACTCTGTCCCTGGCAACTTGCTCCAACTGGGACTCTGCGGTCCCAATAAAAGAATGTAAATTATGTCTGGGGGAGAAAATAAAACAAAGTTGAGTTCAGCCTTGGCTTTATTGATTCTTCTTCTGAAGGGGGTTCTTCTAAAACGAGTCACATTTAGCCTTTGCTGGTTCTTCTTTGCTACCTCCTTGGGCGTCCCCCCAGTCATGCCAAATTCATTCCTGTTGCAGACCTCCAGCACATTACTCCCTCTGTGAGTGTCCTGTGGCCGCCATCACCAATGATCATGTTCGTATTGGCTTAAAGCAACACAAATGTATTGTCTTACAGTGTTGTAGGTTTGAAGCCCACTCTAGGTCTCACTGGCCTAAAACCAAGGTGTCAGTAAAACTTCCCTCTTGATGCAAGTTCTGGGGGAGAATCAGTTTCTTTGCCATTTCCTACTTCTAGAGGAATGTTTCTAGAATATTCCTTGGCTCCTGGACCCTTCCTCCATCTTCGAAGCCAGTACTGCAGCATCTTCTAATCTTTCTGTGACTCTGACCTTTGCTTTTGTCCTAACAACACCTCCTCTGGCTCTGGCACTCCTGCCTGCCTCTTACAAAGATCCTGTGATGATCTTAGACCCACCTAGATAATCCAGGGTCACTTCATCTCATGATTCTTAAACTAATCACATCTGCAAAATCTTTTTAGCCATGACAGGTTTTTACAGATTTCTGGAATTAGGATGTGGATGTTTTTTTTTGAGGGGGGGCAGGGGGCGCTTACTCTGTCAACCACATGGGGATTAGGATGTAGACATCCTTGGGGCCATTATTCTGTCTACTACCTAGTATTAGGACATGGACGTCTTTGGGACCATTATTCTCTGTACCACATGAGGATTAGGACATAGGCATCTTTGGGACCATTATTCTGTCTACCACATGGGGATTAGGACGTGGACATCTTTGGGGTCATTATTCTGTCTGCTGCATGAGAATTAGGACATAGACGTTGTTTGGGGCCATTATTCTACCACATGAGGATGAGGATGTGGATATCTTTCATACTATCGTGCTGTCTACTACATGAAGATAAGGATGTGGGCATCTTTGGGACCATTATTCTGTCTACCACATGAGGATTAGGAAGTGGATGTCTTGGAATCCATTATTCGGCCTACCCCATGGGATTAGAATGTGGACATCTTTAGGGCCATTATACTGTCTACCTCACGGGGATTAGGATGTGGACATCTTTAGGGCCATTATTCTGTCTACCACATGGGGAATAGGATGTTGGTAACATCTTTAGGGCCATTATTCTGTCTCCCACATGAGGATTAGGATGTGGACATCTCTGGGGACATTATTCTGTCTACCACATGGGGAATAGGATGTTTGTAACATTTTTAGGGCCATTATTCTGTCTCCCACATGGAGATTAGGACATGGATATCTTTGGGGCCGTTATTCTGTCTACCCCTAGATAATTAGCACTTGGACATCTTTGGTGAAATCACTTTGTCTTCCTCCTTCCTTATTCTTAGAATTCTCCTAGTAACAAGCTGCTTCTTCTTCCTCAACTTCTTCTTCCTCAGCATTCCTATGGGGCCTCCAACACTCACCAGGCAGCTCCCTGACTGCATTACCCGAGATTGTATTTGGCCAAGATTCTATGCTTTCTCTTGGTACCTCCAAGCAGGATGGAAGCTTTAGAGGGCAGTGTCTTTGTTACTCTTTCTTATTCTAATTGTTTATTCTTATTTATTGAGGTGTCTCCAGCTTTCAAGGCAGACTCCCACCCATTAGGTCTTCTACATACAATTAAATTTACGTAGAAAATATTTCCTTCTTATTTAAAGCTTTTTAAAAGTAAATTTCAAAATTGCTATATCACGTTACAAATTCACGTGCCTCCCGTGAAGAATACATTTGCAAAATAAATGATGTCTTGAGACTAAATGAATTTTCAATGAAGATTTTAGAGACTCTTTTTTTTTTTCTTTTTTTAGACAGAGTCTCACTCTGTCACCCTGGCTGTAGTGCAGTGGCGTGATCTCGGTTCACTGCAACCTCCGCCTCCTGTGTTCAAGCAATTCTCCTGCCTCAGCCTCCCAAGTAGATGGAATTACAGGCACCTGCCACCGTGGCTGGCTAATTTTTGTATTTTTAGTAGAGACAGGATTTCACCTTCTTGGCCAGGCTGGCCTTGAACTCCTGACCTCAGGTAATCCACCCACTTCGGCCTCCCAAATGGCTGGGATTACAGATGTGAGCCACTGTGCCTGGCCGAGACTCTTTTTAATACATGCTTTGGTTCTAATAAAATTCCCCCTTGAGCTGTTTGGACAGATGACAGGGAAGAAATCATTTACAATTCTCTTAATAAAACCCCCATGAATAATAACCCATTTCCCCCCAAAATAGAAAAGGGAACTATTTCCCCCTGCTCTTTGAGGGAACTGAATAAATAGTAAATGAAGTTCTGTCTCTACAGGAAGCGTGGGTACTTGGCATTACATATAGAAAAGTAAAAACATGAGTGTTTTCTTCCAAATGAATGACATGTTTAAAAACCATCATCACCACCCGCTCTGTGATTACAGGTTTTGCGTGCATTTTAACCATTGGGTGCTAGAAGCAAATTTCCATGTGAGCACGCCCTCTTTCTTCTTCTCCTCCCGCTCCTCCTGCTCCTCCCGCTCCTCCTCCTCCTTCTTTTCTCCTTCTCCTTCTCCTTCTTCTTCCTCTTCTTCCTCTTCCTCCTCTCCCTCCTCTGCTTCTTCTCCTTCTTCTCCTTCTCCCTCTTCTCCCTCTTCCTCTTCTTCCTCCTCTCCTTCTCCTTCTTCCTTTTCCCCTTCCCCATCCCCTTCCACTTCCCCTTCCCCTTCCCCTTCCTCCTCCTTCTCCTCCTCCTCCTCCTCCTCTTCTTCTTCTTCTTCTTCTTCTTCTTCTTCTTCTTCTTCTTCTTCTTCTTCTTCTTCTTCTTCTCCTTCTCCTTCTTGTTCTCCTTCTCCTTCTCCTTCTCCTTCTTCACTTCAAGTTATGGGATACATTTGCAGAACATGCAGGTTTGTTACATAGGTATACATGTGCCATGGTGGTTTGCTGCACCTATCAACCCATCACCTAGGTTTTAAGCCCTGCATGTTTTATGTACTTGTCCTAATGCTCTCCCTCCCCTTTCCCCCAACCCCCAGACAGGCCCTGGTGTGTTATGTTCCCCTCTCTGTGTCCATGTGTTCTCACTGTTCAACTCCCTCTTATGAGTGAAAACATGCGGTGTTTGGTTTTCTGTACCTGTGTTAGTTTGCTGAAAATGATGGCTTCCAGCTTCATCCATGTCCCTGCAAAGGACATGAACACATCCTTTTTTATGGCTGCATAGTATTCCATGGTGTCTATGTGCCACATTTACTTTATTCAGTCTATCACTGATGGGCATTTGGGTTGGTTCCAAGTCTTTGCTGTTGTAAATAGCAGCACGTCCTCCTGGTTCAACAATGAGATCATTGTTCACTGTTCTGTTCAGGCCTATGGAAAGGTCCCAGGCTGCTAAGACAATCTCGAATTCTCTCAACACCCCACAGCTTGTCAATACTGGAGATATTCTGGTGATTTTTTTTGGGGGGGGATGTGGCTGTTTATATATCACAAGGTTTCTTGATTATAAAAACAGTCAACTAGGCAGGCACAGTGGCTCATGCCTGTAATCCCAGCACTTTGGGAGGCCAAGGCGGGTGGATCATGAGGTCAGGAGATCGAGACCAGCCTGCCCAACATGGTGAAACCCTGCCTCTACCAAAAATACAAAAATTAACCAGGGATGGTGGTGTGTGCCTGTAATCCCAATTACTTGGGAGGCTGAGGCAGGAGAATTGCTTGAACCCGGGAGGTGGAGGTTGCAGTGATCAGAGATCGCTCCAGCCTGGGTGACAGAGTGAAACTCCATCTCCAAAAAAAAAAAAAAAAAAAAAAAAAGCAAAATAACAAAAAAACAGTCAGCTCTACAAGTATAAAACAGTCAGCTCTACAAGTGTAAGAGGAAGGAACCACACCATGTCACAGTCAGTCGGATGACCACTGGCTCTGAAGGAGGAAAAACACTCAGCTCTCTACCTACCTGCTCTCTCTCCCCATTCCTGTTACATAGATTACTTCTTACCTCCCCAGGTACCCTGGAGGGTCAGGGTCTTCCCTCCTTCCTTCTATTTAAATAAAACAATATGAGAAAACTGCTTGACAGGTGGTTCCAAGCATCAGTGGGGTGAAGAAACAATATTCTTCGTGATGCGGGTAACACCAGGAAAAAAAAAAATCAGTGTCTCTTGTCCATATGTTCTCATCATTTAGCTCTCACTTTTATTTTTAATTAATTAATTTTTTTTTTAAGACAGAGTCTCACTCTGTCACCCAGGCTGGACTGCAGTGGCGTGATCTCGGCTCACTGCAGACTCTGCCTCCTGGGTTCAAGTGATTCTCCTGCCTCAGCCTCCAGAGTAGCTGGGATTACAGGTGTCCACCACCACGCCTGGCTAACTTTTGTAATTTTAGTAGAGACGGGGTTTCATCATGTTGGTCAGGCTGGTCTAGAACTCCTGTCCTCAGGTGATCTGCCTACCTTGGCCTCCCAAAGTGCTGGGATTACAGGTGTGAGCCGCTGTGCCTGGCCGGTAACTCTCTTTCATTATAGATTCTTTATTTTTAAATTTATTTATTTATTTTGAGACAGAGTCCCACTCTGCCACCCAGGATGGAGTACAGTGGCATGATCTCAGCTCACTGCAACTTTTACCACCCTGGTTCAAGTGATTATCCTGCCTCAGCGCCCCCCGAGTGTCTAGGATTACAGGCACGCGACACCAGGCCCAGCTAATTTTTGTATTTTTAGTAGAAATGAGGTTTCATCATGTTGGCCAGGCTGGTCTCAAGCTCCTGACCTTAAGTGATCCACCCACCTTGGCCTCCCAATGTGATGGAATTACAGGTGTGAGCCACCACGCCCGGCTGGCTCCCACTTTTAAATGAAAACATGTGGTATTTAGTTTTCTGTTCCTGCATTGGTTTGCTAAGCATACCATAGCTCCAGCTGTGTTCCTGCAAAGGATATGAGCTCATCCTTTTTATGGCTGCATAGTATTCCACGCATATGTGGCACATTTTCTTTAAGGGTGCAGGTTGGGAGAAGGGAAAGGATCAGAAAAAATAACTTACTGGGTACAAAGCTTAGTACCTGGGTGACAAAATAATCTGTACAACAAACTCCTATGACATGAGTTTACCTATATAACAAACCCACACAGGTACCCCTGGACCTAAAATAAAAGTGTTTTTGTTTGTTTGTTTGTTTGTTTTTGTTGTGTTTGTTTGTTTGTTTGAGACGGAGTCTCTGCCTCTGTCACTCAGGCCAGAGTACAGTGGTGCAATCTTGGCTCACTGCAACCTCCACCTCCCAAAAAAAGAAAGCAAACACGGCATGCAGCATCAGCTTTCTAGAAGATGCTGGAGCTTCTGGTGGGTGGACCATGCTGGAGCTTCTGGTGGGTGGACCTGGTGGAGCTTCTGGTGGGTAAATAATGCTGGAGCTTCTGGTGAGTAGACCAGGGTGGAGCTTCTGGTCGGTAAATTATGCTGGAGCTTCTGGTGGGTAAATCATGCTGGAGCTTCTGGTGGGTGGACCATGCTGGGGCTTCTGGTGGCTAAATAATGCTGGAGCTTCTGGTGGGTAAATCATGCTGGAGCTTCTGGTGGGTGGACCATGGTGGAGCTTCTGGTGGGTGAACCATGCTGGAGCTTCTGGTGGGTAAATCATGCTGGAGCCTCTGGTGGGTAAACCATGCTGGAGCTTCTGGTGGGTGGACTATGGTGGAGCTTCTGGTGGATGGAGCATGCTGGAGCTTCTGGTGAGTAGACCATGGTGGGAGCTTCTGGGGGGTAAATTATGCTGGAGCTTCTGGTGGGTGGACCATAGTGGAGCTTCTGATGGGTGGACCATGCTGGAGTTTCTGGTGGGTGGACCATGGTGGAGCTTCTGATGGGTGGACCATGCTGGAGCTTCTGGTGGGTGGGTCATGCTGGAGCCTCTGTGGGGTGGAGCATGCTGGAACTTCTGGTGGGTAAATCATGCTGGAGCTTCTGGTGGGTAAACCATGCTGGAGCTTCTGGTGGGTGGACTATGGTGGAGCTTCTGGTGGATGGACCATGCTGGAGCTTCTGGTGAGTAGACCATGGTGGAGCTTCTGGGGGGTAAATTATGCTGGAGCTTCTGGTGGGTGGAGCATAGTGGAGCTTCTGATGGGTGGACCATGCTGGAGTTTCTGGTGGGTGGACCATGGTGGAGCTTCTGATGGGTGGACCATGCCGGAGCTTCTGATGGGTGGACCATGCTGGAGTTTCTGGTGGGTGGACCATGGTGGAGCTTCTGATGGGTGGACCATGCTGGAGCTTCTGGTGGGTGGACCATAGTGGAGCTTCTGATGGGTGGACCATGCTGGAGTTTCTGGTGGGTGGACCATAGTGGAGCTTCTGGTGGGTGGACCATGGTGGAGCTTCTGATGGGTGGACCATGGTGGAGCTTCTGGTGGGTGGACCATAGTGGAGCTTCTGGTGGGTGGACCATGGTGGAGCTTCTGGTGGGTGGGTCATGCTGGAGCTTCTGGGGAGTGGAGCATGCTGGAGCTTCTGGTGGGTGGGTCATGCTGGACCCTCTGGTGGGTAAACCATGCTGGAGCTTCTGGTGGGTGGACCATGCTGGAGCTTCTGGTGGGTGGACCTGGTGGAGCTTCTGGTGGGTAAATCATGCTGCAGCTTCTGGTGGGTGGACCATGCTGGAGCTTCTGGTGGGTAAATAATGCTGGAGCTTCTGGTGGGTGAACCATGCTGGAGCCTCTGGTGGGTAAATCATGCTGGACCCTCTGGTTGGTAAACCATGCTGGAGCTTCTGGTGGGTGGACCATGGTGGAGCTTCTGGTGGGTGGACCATGGTGGAGCTTCTTGGGGGTAAATTATGCTGGAGCTTCTGATGGGTAAACCATGCTGGAGCTTCTGGTGGGTGGACTATGGTGGAGCTTCTGGTGGATGGAGCATGCTGGAGCTTCTGGTGAGTAGACCATGGTGGGAGCTTCTGGGGGGTAAATTATGCTGGAGCTTCTGGTGGGTGGACCATGGTGGAGCTTCTGGTGGGTGGATCATGCTGGAGCTTCTGGGGGGTGGACCATGCTGGAGCTTCTGGTGAGTAGACCATGGTGGACCTTCTGGTGGGTAAATTATGCTGGAGCTTCTGGGGGGTGGATCATGCTGGAGCTTCTGGTGGGTAAATCATTCTGGAGCCTCTGGTGGGTGGGGTATCCACACACCTGTGGATGCCCATAGATAGCGGGGACTTCACCCCATGTTCCAGAAACCTGCAAAGAGGCAAGGAGGCCACGCGCCCCATACATTCTTTCCGGCGACTTAATACGCCCACAGCACGCTGTGTGTTTCCCCAAAAATGACATCGGCCAATTACACTTTCAAATCAAATGCCTTCCCGATGGGCGAAACTGGAAATGTGAAAACACTTTAATTCTCGGATAATGTAATGGTTTACATCTGGGGCTCTTCAGGCAGCCCACGGCTCGTTCACGTTGCTCCCTTCCAAGAAATGTTTGCAGTATGTGTCTTGTTTAATAACGATTTAAACACAGAAAATAAATGCTTTCCTCTTAGGCGTCCACCTGTCTATCACCCAGAGTCTGGGAGGACGGCCCTTCTTTTCAATGGCATTCTCCAAGCCAGTCTCCATGAATCATTTGACAAAAACCTCTAACGGTTTCCTTTTTTTTTTTTTTTTTAACACTTAAGCTTTTTTTTTTTTTTTTTTTTTTTTTTTTTAGAACAGTCCATTTGTCCCTGGAAAGCTGCATATATATTTGTATATAATAATGATGGAATTTCATTTATTTATTTATTTATTTATTTATTTTTTGAGACAAAATCTCAGTCTTGTCGCCCAGGCTGGAGTGCAGTGGTGCGATCTCGGCTCACTGCAACCTCCGCCTCCCGGGTTCACGCCATTCTCCTGCCTCAGCCTCCCGAGTAGCTGGGACTACAGGCGCCCGCCAGCACGCCCGGCTAATTTTTTGTGTTTTTAGTAGAGACAGCGTTTCATCGCGTTAGCCAGGATGGTCTTGATCTTGTGACCTCGTGATCTGCCCCCCTTAGCCTCCCAAAGTGCTGGGATGACAGGCGTGAGCCACTGCACCCGGTTTTTTTTTTTTTTTTTTTTTTTAGAACAGTCCATTTGTCCCTGGAAAGCTGCATATATATTTGTATATAATAATGTTGGAATTTCATTTATTTATTTATTTATTTTTTGAAGCAAAATCTCTCTCTTGTCCCTCAGGCTGGAGTGCAGTGGTGTGATCTGGGCTCACTGCAAACTCCACCTCCTGGGTTCACACCATTCTCCTGCCTCAGCCTCCCGAGTAGCTGGGACTACAGGTGCCCACCACCACACCCGGCTCATTTTTTTGTATTTTTAGTAGAGACGGGGTTTCACCCTGTTAGCCAGGATGGTCTCGATCTCCTGCCCTCGTGATCCACCCGCCTCGGCCTCCCAAAGTGCTGGGATGACAGGCGTGAGCCACCGCGCCCGGCTTTTTTTTTTTTTTTTTTTTTTAGAACAGTCCATTTGTCCCTGGAAAGCTGCATATATATTTGTATATAATAATGCTGGAATTTCATTTATTTATTTATTTATTTATTTTTGAGACAAAATCTTGCTCTTGTCTCCCAGGCTGGAGTGCAGTGGTGTGATCTTGGCTCACTGCTACCTCCGCCTCCCAGGTTCAAGCAATTCTCCTGCCTCAGCCTCCCGAGTAGCTGGATGCACAGGCACCTGCCACCACGCCCGGCTAATTTTTTGTATTTTTTTTAATAGATATGGGGTTTCACCGTGTTAGCCAGGATAGTCTCAATCTCCTGACCTCATGATCCACCCGCCTCAGCCTCCCAAAATGCTGGGATGACAGGCGTGAGCCACAGCGCCTGGCCTATTTATTTATTTTTGAGACAGTCTCGCTCTCTCGCCCAGGCTGGAGTGCAATGGCGCAATCTCGGCTCACTGCAACCTCTGCCTCCCGGGTTCAAGCGATTCTCCTGCCTCAGCCTCCCGAGTAGCTGGGATGACAGGCATCCATCACCACACCCAGCTAATTTTTGTATTTTTAGTAGAGATTGGGTTTCACCACGCTGGCCAGGCTGGTCTCGAACTCCTGACCTCAGGTAATCCGCCCTCAGGGCACCCTCTGGACTTTTAAATAGCAGAATCCCCCTCAAAAAGCACCAGCCACTGTCTCTATAACTGGCCCACAGGGTCTCTTTGGGATGATTTTAAAACGCAGCACAACGAAGGGCCGGGCGCGGTGGCTCACGCCTGTCATCCCAGCACTTTGAGAGCCCAAGGTAGGTGGATCATCTGAGGTCAGGAGTTCGAGACCAGCCTGGCCAATATGGGGAACCCTCGTCTCTACTAAAAATACAAAAATTAGCCTGGCGTGGTGGTGGGTGCCTGTCAACCCAGCTACTCGGGAGGCTGAGGCAGGAGAATCACTTGAACCTGGGAGGCAGAGGTTTCCATGAGCTGAGATCGCGCCACTACAGTCCAGCCTGGCGACAGCAAGTCTTCATCTCAAAAGATAAATAAGTAAAGCAATAAATAAATGTAAAATAAAATAAAAACAGTAAGGGAGTGAAGCTCTGAGACAGGCTACAATGTGCATGAATCTGAAAAGATACCACTCTGTGAAAAAAGGCAGGCCCCAAAAAACCACGGATTGGGCCGGGCGTGGTGGCTCACGCCTGTAATCTCAGGACTTTGGGAGGCCGAGGCGGGCGGATCACAAGGTCAGGAGATCGAGACCATCCTGGCTAACATGGTGAAACCCCATCTCTACTAAAAAAAAATACAAAAATTTAGCCTGGCACGGTGGCAGGTGCCTGTTGACCCAGCTACTCGGGAGGCTGAGGCAGGAGAATCTCTTGAACCTGCGAGGCGGAGGTTGCACTGAGCCGAGATCGTGCCCCTGCACTCCAGCCTGGGCGAGAGAGTGAGACTCCATCTCAAAAATAAATAGGCTGGGCCCGGTGGCTCACGCCTGTCATCCCAGCACTTTGGGAGGCCGAGGTGGGTGGATCACAAGGTCAGGAGATCGAGACCATCCTGGCTAACACGGTGAAACCCCATCTCTACTAAAAAAAAAAAGAATACAAAAAATTAGCCAGACTTGGTAGCAGGTGCCTGTCAACCCAGCTACTCGGGAGGCTGAGGCAGGAGAATCACTTGAACCCAGGAGGTGGAGGTTGCACTGAGCTGAGATCGTGCCCCTGCACTCCAGCCTGGGCGAGAGAGTGAGACTCCATCTCAAATAAAAATAGGCCGGGCGCGGTGGCTCACGCCTGTCATCCCAGCACTTTGGGAGGCCGAGGTGGGTGGATCACAAGGTCAGGAGATCGAGACCATCCTGGCTAACACAGTGAAACCCATCTCTACTAAAAAAAAAATACAAAAAATTAGCCGGGCGTGGTAGCAGGTGCCTGTCAACCCAGCTACTTGGGAGGCTGAGGCAGGAGAATCACTTGAACCCGGGAGGTGGAGGTTGCACTGAGCCAAGATCGTGCCCCTGCACTCCAGCCTGGGCGAGAGAGTGAGACTCCATCTCAAAAAAAAATAAATAACAATAAATAAACAAATAAACACAGCAGAGATGCCACAAGCCCGCCAAGACTACGCCGTTCCTCCTCGGGGAACACATGGGCAGAGGCTGAACCGGGAAGGCCCCCAGCCGTTGCAGGGTGAGTAATTTCCGAGCGTGCAATTATAAAGAACCGGAGTGCAGCAGCTCCCCAAGGCACCCCCGGATTCCCGCAGTGTGCACTTAATTGCAGCCAGACAGTAACCTCGCTGTGGCCTGTGTCCCAGCCCTAACCCCGCACCCCACTTGGCGCTCCCACATATGGGACAATTTTCCAAGCTGATTGCTGGAAACTGATGAAGGGAAATTATGTGGTCTCTTGTGACGGGCGGTCCCACAGCTGCTCTGGTCGGAAAGAGAGAGAGAGAGGAGAGAGAGAGAGACAGAGAGACGGAGAGGGGAGAGAGAGAGAGAGACAGACA
Organism: Pan paniscus; assembly: GCF_029289425.2. Classification (NCBI taxonomy): domain Eukaryota; kingdom Metazoa; phylum Chordata; class Mammalia; order Primates; family Hominidae; genus Pan; species Pan paniscus. The sequence goes on along the minus strand of NC_073273.2, from coordinate 46,168,462 downwards.
GGAGAGAAAGAGAGAGAGGAGAGAGACAGACAGAGAGACAGACAGGAGAGAAAGAGACAGAGAGGGGAGAGAGAGAGACAGAGAGAAAGAGGAGAGAGGGAGAGGGCAGAGAGAGAGAGGGAGGAGAGAGAGAGGGGAGAGAGAAAGGGGGGAGAGAGAGGGGTGCAGAGAGAGAGGGGGGGGAGAGAGAGAGATGGGGGAGAGAGAGAGAGGAGACAGGGGAGAGAGAGAGAGGGGAGAGAGAGAGAGAGGAGAGAGACAGAGAGGAGAGAGAGAGAGACAGAGAGGGGAGAGAGAGAGACAGAGAGAGAGGGGAGAGAGAGAGAGACAGAGAGAAAGAGCAGAGAGAGAAAGGGGAGAGAGAGGGAGAGGGCAAAGAGAGAGAGAGGAGAGAGAGAGAGGGGAGACAGAGAGGGGAGAGAGAGGGGGGAGACAGAGAGGGGAGAGAGAGGGGGGAGAGAGAGGGGAGAGAGAGGGGAGACAGAGAGAGAGACAGAGAGACAGCAGAGAGAGAAAGGGGAGAGAGAGGGAGAGGGCAGAGAGAGAGAGAGAGGAGAGAGAGAGAGGGGAGACAGAGGGGAGAGAGAGAGGGGGGAGACAGAGGGGAGAGAGAGGGGGGAGGGGGGGTGGAGAGAGAGGGGGGAGAGAGAGAGACAGAGGTGGGGAGAGAGAGAGGAGAGAGGGGAGAGAGAGAGACAGAGGGGGGAGAGAGGGGGGGAACAGAGAGAGAGGAGAGAGAGACAGAGGGGGGAGAGAGAGAGAGGGGGGAAACAGAGAGAGGGGAGAGAGAGAGAGGGGAGAGAGAGGGGGGGAGAGAGAGAGGAGAGAGACAGAGAGGAGAGAGAGAGAGACAGAGAGGGGAGAGAGAGAGACAGAGAGAGAGGGGAGAGAGAGAGAAAGGGGAGAGAGAGAGACAGAGGAGAGAGAGAGACAGAGAGAGACAGAGAGAGAGAGACCCTGGAAGTTATTTTCTCTGTGCTCCAATTCCAGGGCATATTTTGGAAGAAAAGGGATCATGCTGGTGGTTTTGCGGAAGGTCGGTGCCAGAGTTGAGGAAGAGGAAGATGTCACTTTGGCAACTCATTGTCAAGTTCTCCAAAAATCAGGGAGGTGGGGAGCTGGAGTCAGGGAGGGAGGAGAGGAGGAAGCACCAGCCACCCACACAGGGAAGGATCTCTCCTCTCTTCCTCTCCATCTGCCACACCGTGACCCCATCCCTTGACTTTGCCTTTGCAGAGGGGCATCCCGCCTTTGTCCACAGCTGTTTCTCTCTCTCTTTTTTTGAGAGACAATCTTGCTTTGTCACCCAGACTGGAGTGCAATGGAGCAATCATAGCTCACTGCAACCTCAAGCTCCTGGACTCAAGCCATCCTCCTGCCTCAGCCTCCCAAGTAGCCGGGACCACAGGAGCAGAGCCACCATGCCCCATTAATTTTTAAACATGTTTTGGAGAGTTGGGGTCTCACTATGTTGCCCAGAGTACCACCATGCCCCATTAATTAAAAAAAAAATTGTAGAGATGGGGTCTTGCTATGTTGCCCAGGCTGGTCTCAAACCCAGAGCCCCACCGTGCCTCATTAATTTAAAAATAAATTTGTAGAGATGGGGTCTTGCTATGTTGCCCAGGCTGGTCTCAAACCCAGAGCCCCACCGTGCCTCATTAATTTAAAAATAAATTTGTAGAGATGGGGTCTTGCTATGTTGCCCAGGCTGGTCTCAAACTCCTGGGCTCAAGCGATCCTCCCATCTCAGCCTCCCAAGTAGCTGGGACCACAGAAGCAGACTACCATGTCCCATTCATTAAAAAAAAATATTGGGACCAGACAAGGTGGCTCACGCCTGTAATCCCAGCACTTTGGGAGGCCGAGGCGGGCGGATCATGAGGTCAGGAGATCGAGACCATCCTGGCTAACACGGTGGAACCCCGTCTACTAAAAATACAAAAAATTAGCTGGGCGTGGTGGCGGGCGCCTGTAGTCCCAGCTACTCGGGAGGCTGAGGCAGGAGAATGGCGTGAACCTGGGAGGCGGAGCTTGCAGTGAGCCGAGATCGCGCCTCTGCACTCCAGCCTGGGTGACAGAGCGAGACTCCATCTCAAAAAAAAAAAAAAAATTTGGAGAGATGGGGCCTCACTATATTGCGCAGGCTGGTCTCAAACTCCTGGGCTCCAGCGATCCTCTTATCTTTATTTTATGGAGAGAAATATGCAATTTCTACGTAGTGCTTTTGTTTTAAAATGCAGCTTGATCCTCAGACCATGAGAGGCAGGCATTTTACAGAAGAGACATGGGAACTTTCTAGAAGGTGGGTGATTGTTCAGTGCCTCTTCAGAGAATAAGTTGCGAAACCGAGGAAATGGCAACTTCTGAGCCTAAATTCAAGGGTTGGCCGGGCACAGTGGCTCACGCCTCTCATCCCAACACTTTGGGAGGCCGAGGCAGGCGGATCACCTGAGGTCAGGAGTTCAAGACCAGCCTGACCAACACGGTGAAAACCCGTCTCTACTAAAAATACCAAAATTAGCCAGGCGTGGTGGTGGGCGCCTGTAATCCCAGCTACTCAGGAGGTTGAGGCAGGAGAATCGCTTCAACCTGGGAGGCGGAGGTTGCAGTGAGCTGAGATTGTGCCACTGCACTCCAGCCTGGGAGACAGAGCGAGACTCCATCTCCAATACATACATACATACATACATAAAATTAAGAGTTGTTCAGCCATGCTGTCCCCGGTCCCCAAACTCTTAACCTTTTGCGTTTCATAGAAAGTGCTAGGATTTACAAAGATGCCACTACCCTCGCCAGCCCACTAAGATGAAAGTGAGATGCTGCTTATGATGGTCATCGGAGGAGCTTACCACTCTTCTCAATGGGCACCGGTGAGGAGGGTGACAGGCGCTTGGAGTCCCTGTGGGTTCTGGGATTCTGAGCTGTCACAGCGATAAGCCAGGGTCGATGGTTTCCTGAGGAGTTTGGCAAGCCTCAGCCCTTGGGTTCACTCCTCAACATTCGTGAAACAAAACAGACTTTTCAAATCGTGTTTAAAACAATTAGCGTGTTTACCCAAACAAAGGTTAAGCCTGCAAAGGAAAAGGGTATGCAAATGCTACCAAGCATTGCAGCTTTTACAGTTTTGCACACATCCTTCAAAGCTCATCTTCTTTTTTTTTTCTTTTTTTTGAGATGGAGTCTCACTCTGTTGCCCAGGCTGGAGCACAATGGCGTGATCTCGGCTCACCGCAACCTCCGCCTCCGGGGTTCAAGCAGTTCTCCTGCCTCAGCCTCCCGAGTAGCTGGGATTACAGGCACCTGCCACCACCCCCGGCTAATTTTTTGTATCTTTAGAAAAGATGGGGTTTCACCATGTTGGCCAGGCTGGTGTTGAACTCCTGACCTCAGGCAATCCACCTGCCTCGGCCTCCCAGAGTGCTGGGATTACAGACGTGAGCCAACGCGCCCGGCCTCAAAGCTCATCTCCTAAGGCATGCAGAAACTCAATCAGCTCCACAGATCTGAGGTCTAAATGAGCAGGGCAACCTTGCTTATGCAGACGCGGGCAGGCAGGGAGAACATGGTCTCTGCCCAGGCCACCAAGGAGGAGGCAAGATGCCAGATGGAGAAGGGGTTGCCCCAAGCCCCAGGTTGACATGGAAGTTGGGAACAGCCAAGCAGAGAATCTCAGGATCTCCATGGAGGCTAAGAACGTTTCATTGGAGATTCAACTTTTGCAATAAGCAGTGCTGGGTTACATAAGTGCCTAATTAAGACCCTTGGAACTAATTATATAGGACAGAGAGGAGGTGATGGTGAAGACATGAGATTCTAAGCTGTGATGATACTTACCACATGAGAGGATCAAGACTCACCGATGAACTCCTGGTAGTAGAGAGAGGATATGCAGATAGGGAGACAGCTAGCTAGACAGATAGATAGATGACAGATAGATAATTGATACATTGATTATAGATTCAATAGATAAATACACAGAGAATACATTAGATAGATGGATGGATAGATAGATGGATGAATGGATAGATAGATATATCAATAGATAGGTAGGTGGATAGAGAGATGATAGATAGATAATTGATACATATAGATTCAATAGATAAATACATAGACAGATAATACATTAAATAGATGGATGGATAGATAGATGAATGGATAGATAGATATATCAATAGATAGATAGGTGGACAGATAGATAATTGATACATAAATTATAGATTCAATAGATAAATACGTGGATAGATAATACATTAGACGGATGGATAGATAGATGGATGAATGGATGGACACAGACATAGATAGATAGATCAACAGATAGGTAGGTGGATAGATAGGTACATAGATGATTGATTGATAGGTAGAAGATAGATGATGAATATATAGATAGATGATAGATGATAGATGTTAGATAGATATTTAGATACATAGATCAATAGATCAATAGGTGATAGATAAGCAATAGACAGATAGGAACTCTCCAGTCAGCCTAGACTTAGATAGTCAAGGTCCCACCTGTGGAGTTTCCAGGTGAACGTCATCTCTATTAGCCTTCGAGTCCACGTAAATCATGTATCTACATCTGCCTGGATTTGTTTTCACTGCTAGAACAGAATCCCTGAGACTGTGGTTTATAAAGAGCAGAGATTTATTTACTCCTGGTTCTGGAGGTGGAGAAGTCCAAGATGAAGGCACCAGCAAATTCCATATCTGATGAGTGCTGTTCTCTGCCTCCAAGATGGCGCCTTCCTGCTGAATCTTCCAGAAGGAAGAAACCCCTTGTCCTTACATGAAGACCAGGGCACCAGAAGATTCCATATCTGATGGGGGCTGTTCTCTGCCTCCAAGATGTCACCTTCCTGCTGAATCTTCCAGAAGGAAGAAACACCTTGTCCTTACATGAAGACCAAGGCACCAGCAGATTCCATATCTGATGAGGGCTGTTCTCTGCCTCCAAGATGGCGCCTTCCTGCTGAATCTTCCAGAAGGAAGAAACACCTTGTCCTTACATGGTATAGGTGGAAGACCAAGGGAAATGAATGCTACAGGAAGCCTCTTTCTTTCTTTCTTTCTTTCTTTCTTTCTTTCTTTCTTTCTTTCTTTCTTTCTTTCTTTCTTTTCAAGATGGAATCTTGCTCTGTTGCCCAGGCTGGAGTACAGTGGCTTGACCTGGGCTCACTGCAAACTCCAGCTCCCAGGTTGAAACAATTCTCCTGCCTCAGCCTCCTGAGTAGCTGGGATTACAGGTGCCTGCCACCACACCCAGCTAATTTTTGTATTTTTAGCAGAGATGGGGTTTCACCATGTTGGCCAGGCTGGTCTTGATCTCCTGACCTCGTGAGCCACCTGCCTCAGCCTCCCAAAATGCTGGGATTACAGGCGTGAGCCACCACGCCCGACCAGGAAGGCTCTTTCATAAAAGCCTTAAGCCCATTCATGAGAAAGTTGCCTCCATGCCCTGATCACCCCTTTTTTAATTCATGTTATGTTGTTATTTTGTTATTTTTTTTTTATTTTTTTCACAGAAGGTCTGGCTATATCACCCAGGCTGGAGTGAAGTGGTATCATCTCAGCTTACTACAAGCTCTGCCTACTGGGCTCAAACGATCCTCCCACCTCAGCCTCCCAAGTAGCTAGGACTACAGAAGTGCACCACCATGCCCAGCTCACTTTTGTACTTCTTATAGAGACAGTGGGTTCACCATGTTGCCCAGGCTGGTCTGAAACTCATGAACTCAGGCAATCTGCCTTCCTCTGACTCCCAAAGTCCTGGGATTACAGGCCTGAGCCACTGTGCTGCCTCTCTTTTTTTTTTTTAATTTTAATTTAATTTTTATTTATTTTTTATGTATTTATTTATTATTATTTTTTTGAGACAAAGTCTCACTCTGTTGCCCAGGCTGGAGTGCAGTGGCGTGATCTTGGCTCACTGCAACCTCCACTTCCCGGGTTCAAGCAATTCTCCTGCCTCAGCCTCCCCAGTAGCTGGGATTACAGGCACTTGCCACCACGCCCGGCTAATTTTTGTATTTTTAGTAGAGACCGGGTTTCACCACGTTGGTCAGGCTGGTCTCGAACTCCTGACCTCGTGATCCACCCGCCTCAGCCTCCCAACGTGCTGGGATGACAGGCGTGAGCCACAGCGCCCGGTCCCTTTGCTTTCCTTAAGTGACTCTATGGGGGACCCATGCAACCAGCAGCATCTCAGCTTTCTCTCGCTGGCAGGTGTCTGCGGGAAACCAGCATCCCAGTTCACTTCAGACGCAAGCGTGTTGATTATAGGCTCAGGGCCGCACATTAGGGAAGCGTGTGAGTCACAGCCCCACACTGGGTCGTCCAGGGATCAGGAAGATCAACAAACCAGTATGGTTAGGACAAGTGGTTTTACAGTCCTTTTTTTTTTTTTTTTGAGACAGAGTCTTGCTCTGTCACCCAGGCTGGAGTGCAGTGGCGCAATCTTGGCTCACTGCAACCTCCACCTCCCGGGTTCAAGCCATTCTCCTGCCTCAGCCTCCCGAGTAGCTGGGACTACTGGTGCCCACCACCACACCCGGCTGATTTTTTATACTTTTAGTAGAGACGGGGTTTCACCGTGTTAGCCAGGATGGTCTCGATCTCCTGACCTCATGATCCGCCCGCCTTGGCCTCCCAAAGTCCTGAGATTACAGGCGTGAGCCACTGTGTCGCCCTTTTTTCTTCTTCTTTTTAATTCCTTTTTTTGAGACAGAGTCTCGCTCTGTCACCCAGGCTGGAGTGCAGTGGCGTGATCTTGGCTCACTGCAACCTCTGCCTCCCAGGTTCAAGCGATTCTCCTGCCTCAGCCTCCTGAGGAGCTGGGACTACAGGTGCCCACCACCACGCTCAGCTATTTTTTTTATTTTATTTTAGTAGAGATGGGGTTTCACCATGTTAGCCAGGATGGTCTCGATCTCCTGACCTCGTGATCTGCCCGCCTCGGCCTCCCAAAGTCCTGAGATTACAGGCGTGAGCCACTGTGTCGCCCCTATTTTTTTCTTCTTTTTAATTCCTTTTTTTGAGATAGAGTCTCGCTCTGTCACCCAGGCTGGAATGTAGTGGTGCGATCTCGGCTCACTGCAACCTCTGCCTCCCGGGTTTAAGTGATTCTCCTACCTCAGCCTCCTGAGGAGCTGGGACTACAGGTGCCCACCATGAAGCCCGGCTAAATTTTTTTTTGTATTTTTAGTAGAGGTGGGGTTTCACCATATTAGCCAGGATGGTCTCGATCTCCTGACCTCGTGATCCGCCCGCCTCGGCCTCTCCCAAAATGCTGGGATGACAGGCGTGAGCCACTGCACCTGGCCCTTTACAGTCCTTTTTAACGCACTTCTAAAAGAAACCATCTCAGCCACTTTTACACATCTGCAGGTGAGAGGAGTGTGGGGCACGGGTTTCCCCGATGACCCGGGGAAGGGATCAAGTTGCTAAGTGTCCGCTTTGCAACACCAGCGTCTACCAGGTACTGCCAGGCAGAAGCTCAAACCCATGCGTGACTTTTCCTTGGCTTTTTTTTAAAAAATAAACCTCTGTTCAAAAATAAACTTAACACGTTTTTCTGGAGCACCCTGAACCTGTTCCCAATTTCTTGTCCAAACAATGAAAAATACACAAGGGCATTATTTTAAGGGTGACTCTAGCTGACCTTTCCGGGGGGCAAAGACACAGCACCGGCCTGGAGCCCGAAGCGTGTTCAGAGCGTTTGATGTGGCGTTTGATGTTAAGGCAGGGGCCACCTGGGTCGGCCTGTCATCGAATGACGTTTTCACACCAGTCCCCAAAGCAGGAGATCTGGAAAATCTGACATCCAAGGTTTTAGATCTTGGCTTAGAAAAATAGACATTCCAAGATGCCTGAAGTGTTTAAGTGGCTATTGCTAATTGGATGGTGTTGACTGTGGAGGTAAATGGGTCCCAAATTGAAATGGGAGATTAGATGATTAGACGTATTCTCCAGACGCTTACAAAAACAATTATGTGTGTGCGTGTGTGTGTGGAGAGAGAGATAGGAGGTGTATTGACAGACCGGGCGCGGTGGTTCACGCCGCTAATCCCAGCACTTTGGGAGGCTGAGGCGGGTGGATCACCGGAGGTCAGGAGTTCGAGACCAGCCTGGCCAACATGATGAAAACCCGTCTCTACTAAAAATACAAAAATTGGCTGGGCCTGTAGTCCCGGCTACTCGGGAGGCTGAGGCAAGAGAATCACTTCAACCCGGGAGGTGGAGGTTGCAGTGAGCTGAGATCGCACCACTGCACTCTAGCTTGGGCGACAGAATAAGACTCTGTCTCAAAAAAAGAAAAAAAGGATATATAGACAATAGACATACTATATCACAGATGGAAAGAAATGAACTAGATAGGTTAAACTAGATAGAAATAGATAACTGTTAGAACGAGATAGATGGTAGATAGATAATTAATAGAAAAGAGATAAATTACGACAATTAAAGCAATGACAGACCTAGGTAAATGATAGATAGATAACAGATATATTATTAATACATAGGAATAGATGAGTTAATAATATATTAGTTAATAATATATTAATAATAGTTATTATACTAATAATATTAGTCAATAATTAGTTAATTATTAGTTAATAATTAGTTAATTATTAGTTAATAATATTAGTTAATAATATTTGTTAATATTATATTAGTTAATAATATATTAATAATAATATATTAGTTAATATATTAGTTAATAATATATTAATACTAATATATTGGTTATTAGTTAATTAACTAATATATTAGTTAATTTATTAGTTAACAATATATTATTAGTTAACAATACATTGTTATTAATAATAATTAATATAATACACTAATAATATATTATAATATATTAAATAATATTACTTAATATAGTAAATAACATTAATAATACTAATTATATTAGTTATACTAATATTAGTTAATTATTAGTTAATAATTAGTTAATAATTATTAACTAATTATATATAATAATATATATTATATATAATATATAATTAGTTAATTATTAGTTATTACACTAATAATAGTTAATAATAGATGAGTTAATAATATATTATTAATACATAGGAATAGATGAGTTAGATTACATAAATGATAGAGATAGGTAGATAAATATATAACAGATATATAGAGAGATAACTGGATAGATGCATAGATGATAGACAGCCAGATAGGCAGATAGTAGAGGGATGATAGGTAGGTAGATAGATAGATACAGGAATAGATGATAGGTAGACAGATAATTGATACATAGATTATAGATTTGATAGATAAATACATATATAGATAGATGGATGGATAATAGAGGATCTATATATAGTAGATGATAAATAGTAGAAAGATGATAGGTAGATAGCTAGCTAGCTAGACGGATAGATGATAGGTAGATGTGATACATAGATTATAGATTCAATAGATAATACATTAGATGGATAGATGAATAGGTAGATACAGGGATAGATGATAGGTAGACAGATAATTGATAAATAGATTATAGATTCGATAGATAAATACATATATAGATGGATGGATAATAGATAGATGATGGGTATATAGTAGGCGATACATAGTAGAGAGATGATAGACAGCTAGCTAGCTAGATGGATAGATGATAGATAATTGATACATAGATTATACATTCAATAGATAAATAGATAATACATTAGATGGATAGATGAATAGATAGATAGCTACAGGGATAGATGATAGGTAGATAGATAATCGATACATAGGTTATAGATTCAATAGATAAATATATAGGTGGATAGACAGATGGATACATGGATGGATGATAGATGATGGATATATAGTTAATGATAGATAGTAGAGAGATGATAGGTAGACAGACAGCTAGCTAGCCAGACAGATAGATGATAGGTAGATAATTGATACATAGATTATAGATTCAATAGATAAATACATAGATAGATAATACATTAGATGGATAGATAGGTAGATAGGTAGGTAAGTGGATAGATAGTTACAGGGGTAGATGATAGGTAGATAGATAACTGATACATAGATTATAGATTCAATAGATAAATACACATATAGATAGATGGTAGATAGGTGGATGGATAGATGATGATGGATATATAGTAGATGATAGATGATTGATAGATAGATGATAGATGTTAGATAGATTATAGATAAATAGATCAATAGATCGATAGATGATAGATGTTAGATAGATTATATATAAATAGATCAATAGGTCGATAGATGATAGATGGGTAATAGATAGACAGAAACTCCCTAGTCTGCCTAAGATATTTTCTGTTATTTTATAAGACATAACCCTCATGAGTTCTTTTCTATCTGCTGCTGCTGTTATTCTGAAAATAGTGTAAAGTTTTGGAGTTTCAGGTACAAGAGGACCCTGCAGATACCAGCCATCTGCTTTTCCCTCCCTTCCTGGGGAGGTTCGGTTCTGCCTCGCACGCACTCACTGGTACATCCCTGTGGGTCTCAGAGCCGCCCCCTCCTTGTCTGCAAAGAGGGAGGTGTGGTACCCACTCCGGGGACCCCCTCCATCCTTGGAGCACTCAGTGTGCAAGTCAGCCTGGCTTTCTCCTTCACACACAAGTGGCATTGTCACAAGAGAGCGTGGGCCATTCAGGGGACTCTCACCCTCATGAGGCTGGCATTGAGTGACACTGAGTTAGAGACAGAGGCAACCTCGAAAGGCATGGGCCCTGCTTCCCACTCCTCAGAAACGAGGAGAGCCTCTGGTAGACAAACCACACAATGATCTTTTGGGGTGAAACCTCAGGCTCTGTTCACTCACTGGCATTGTCAAACCACACCTGCAAAGAGCTGGCAAACTATTCCCTAAGCACGGAAATCCTCACGCTTATCTCAGGCCATTCTGAGCCCTGCAGGTGGCTAGGGAGAGAGCCATAAGGTATTTCTTGTGGCAGGGGCGGGGGGCCCTCTCTGGCATTCTCAGGGCTGCCCCCAGGACCTGGAATCAAGCAGGAGAGAGTAGGACATCATCTAGACAAGGCTTCCTCTCCATGAGGCCGTGGAGTCCGGCCCCGGCGGAGAATAAACTCCTTAATACGATTGAGATCAACAGACCGGGCTTTTCTCTGTGATACATTTAAGCAAATTGAATGTAATTACCTCAATTGAATTCAGAGCAAGGCCTACCCTGACCTTCCGCTGAAGCGTTCTGCGCACTTGGGGAGCAGGCCGGGGCACACATGACATCATTTGGACAATTTGCACATATTTATACAATTTGTCATTATTCCATCTGTACAGGCTGGAGGCTGCGAGGTTTGCCTCCAGCACCGCTGTGAAATGAGGCCTGTGAGAATGACGTGCTGGACATACCTCTTGTGTGTGCTATTTACTTCGAATTCAAGTATACATGGTCACTAGTAGGGGGAGTGGGGTGGACTCTGTGTGTGTGTGTGTATGTGTGTGCCAGGCAGAAGATGCAGATCCATTGACACAAATCAACAAGTCAGCAGGTGCTATAATACGTGTCAAAAAAAAATCTGTTCTAAGCTTATGCCGCTGTAAGACAACAGACAGCTGTGTAGAGGTGTGGCTTCAGCGACGGCCAAGGAAGGGTTATCTGCAGGTACAGCCATGCGATGTCACAGGTGTCTGTATTCCGACCTCAGGCACTGAGGTCCTGCCCACGAATGGCGCGGTAACGTGGGGATATATTCGAAGGAAAACAGAGAGGTGTCTGGATGGCCTGTTTTGTTGCAGGAAGCAAACCAGAATGATGCAGGCAGCCTGAACTGAGAAAAGGACGTTTCCAGATTTCCAAAGACACACTGAGTTCAGTGCCATGCACCAGGGACAAAAGCTCATTCACAGACCTCCGCTGTGTTACGAAGTTTCATTTCTCCTGCAATGGGAGTCCACAGCAGCCTCGTGGAGGGACATTCCTCCCAGCCTGCGTATCAGAGACTCAGCTACCGGCTTAGGGTCCTCAGGTTGCCCAAGGATGCTGGAGGTCCACAGGTCAACCGCAGGGAGACGGATTCCCCAAATGAGCAAGAGGGTTCTGGTGCTGAGGAAATAGATTAGTAGCTCCGGGCAGGTGTGGCTTCATGACCGTAAGGAAATGGAGGCAAAGAGCTGTTGGGCATGTAGAACTTTCACTTCTTCCACGTTTATTCAGAGAAACGGCATATGCATTTTGCTAGAAGTATGTCCCATGCAATATTGCTGTTGATCTCGAATTCAAGTGCACCTGGGCACGCATCTGTTCTGCTGTTTATCTCGAATTCAAGTGTACCTGGGCACGCATCTGTTCTGCTGTTTATCTCGAATTCAAGTGCACCTGGGCACGCATCTGTTCTGCTGTTTATCTCGAATTCAAGTGTACCTGGGCATGCATCCATACTGCTGTTTATCTCGAATTCAAGTGTACCTGGGCACGCATGCATACTGCTGTTCACCTTGAATTCAAGTGTACCTGGGCACGCATCCATACTGCTGCTTATCTCGAATTCAAGTGTACCTGGGCATGCATCCATACTGCTGTTCACCTCGAATTCAAGTGTACCTGGGCATGCATCCATACTGCTGTTCACCTCGAATTCAAGTGTACCTGGGCACGCATCTGTTCTGCTGTTTATCTCGAATTCAAGTGTACCTGGGCATGCATCCATACTGCTGTTTATCTCGAATTCAAGTGTACCTGGGCACGCATGCATACTGCTGTTCACCTTGAATTCAAGTGTACCTGGGCACGCATCCATACTGCTGCTTATCTCGAATTCAAGTGTACCTGGGCACGCATCCATACGGCTGCTTATCTCGAATTCAAGTGTACCTGGGCATGCATCCATACTGCTGTTCACCTCGAATTCAAGTGTACCTGGGCACGCATCTGTTCTGCTGTTTATCTCGAATTCAAGTGTACCTGGGCATGCATCCATGCTGCTGTTCACCTCGAATTCAAGTGTACCTGGGCACGCATGCATACTGCTGTTCACCTTGAATTCAAGTGTACCTGGGCACGCATCCATACTGCTGCTTATCTCGAATTCAAGTGTACCTGGGCACGCATCCATACGGCTGCTTATCTCGAATTCAAGTGTACCTGGGCATGCATCCATACTGCTGTTCACCTCGAATTCAAGTGTACCTGGGCATGCATCCATACTGCTGTTCACCTCGAATTCAAGTGTACCTGGGCACGCATCTGTTCTGCTGTTTATCTCGAATTCAAGTGTACCTGGGCATGCATCCATGCTGCTGTTCACCTCGAATTCAAGTGTACCTGGGCATGCATGCATACTGCTGTTCGCCTCGAATTCAAGTGTACCTGGGCATGCATCCATACTGCTGTTCACCTCGAATTCAAGTGTACCTGGGCATGCATCCATACTGCTGTTTATCTCGAATTCAAGTGTACCTGGGCATGCATCCATGCTGCTGTTCACCTCGAATTCAAGTGTACCTGGGCACGCATCTGTTCTGCTGTTTATCTCGAATTCAAGTGTACCTGGGCATGCATCCATACTGCTGTTTATCTCGAATTCAAGTGTACCTGGGCACGCATGCATACTGCTGTTCACCTTGAATTCAAGTGTACCTGGGCACGCATCCATACTGCTGCTTATCTCGAATTCAAGTGTACCTGGGCACGCATCCATACGGCTGCTTATCTCGAATTCAAGTGTACCTGGGCATGCATCCATACTGCTGTTCACCTCGAATTCAAGTGTACCTGGGCATGCATCCATACTGCTGTTCACCTCGAATTCAAGTGTACCTGGGCACGCATCTGTTCTGCTGTTTATCTCGAATTCAAGTGTACCTGGGCATGCATCCATGCTGCTGTTCACCTCGAATTCAAGTGTACCTGGGCATGCATGCATACTGCTGTTCGCCTCGAATTCAAGTGTACCTGGGCATGCATCCATACTGCTGTTCACCTCGAATTCAAGTGTACCTGGGCATGCATCCATACTGCTGTTTATCTCGAATTCAAGTGTACCTGGGCATGCATCCATGCTGCTGTTCACCTCGAATTCAAGTGTACCTGGGCATGCATGCATACTGCTGTTCGCCTCGAATTCAAGTGTACCTGGGCACGCATCTGTTCTGCTGTTTATCTCGAATTCAAGTGTACCTGGGCATGCATCCATACTGCTGTTTATCTCGAATTCAAGTGTACCTGGGCATGCATGCATACTGCTGTTCACCTTGAATTCAAGTGTACCTGGGCACGCATCCATACTGCTGCTTATCTCGAATTCAAGTGTACCTGGGCACGCATCCATACGGCTGCTTATCTCGAATTCAAGTGTACCTGGGCACGCATCCATACTGCTGTTCACCTCGAATTCAAGTGTACCTGGGCATGCATCCATACTGCTGTTTATCTCGAATTCAAGTGTACCTGGGCATGCATCCATACTGCTGTTCACCTCGAATTCAAGTGTACCTGGGCATGCATCCATACTGCTGTTCACCTCGAATTCAAGTGTACCTGGGCACGCATCTGTTCTGCTGTTTATCTCGAATTCAAGTGTACCTGGGCATGCATCCATACTGCTGTTTATCTCGAATTCAAGTGTACCTGGGCACGCATGCATACTGCTGTTCACCTTGAATTCAAGTGTACCTGGGCACGCATCCATACTGCTGCTTATCTCGAATTCAAGTGTACCTGGGCACGCATCCATACTGCTGCTTATCTCGAATTCAAGTGTACCTGGGCACGCATCCATACGGCTGCTTATCTCGAATTCAAGTGTACCTGGGCATGCATCCATACTGCTGTTCACCTCGAATTCAAGTGTACCTGGGCATGCATCCATACTGCTGTTCACCTCGAATTCAAGTGTACCTGGGCACGCATCTGTTCTGCTGTTTATCTCGAATTCAAGTGTACCTGGGCATGCATCCATGCTGCTGTTCACCTCGAATTCAAGTGTACCTGGGCATGCATGCATACTGCTGTTCGCCTCGAATTCAAGTGTACCTGGGCATGCATCCATACTGCTGTTCACCTCGAATTCAAGTGTACCTGGGCATGCATCCATACTGCTGTTTATCTCGAATTCAAGTGTACCTGGGCATGCATCCATGCTGCTGTTCACCTCGAATTCAAGTGTACCTGGGCACGCATCTGTTCTGCTGTTTATCTCGAATTCAAGTGTACCTGGGCATGCATCCATACTGCTGTTTATCTCGAATTCAAGTGTACCTGGGCACGCATGCATACTGCTGTTCACCTTGAATTCAAGTGTACCTGGGCACGCATCCATACGGCTGCTTATCTCAAATTCAAGTGTACCTGGGCATGCATCCATACTGCTGTTCACCTCGAATTCAAGTGTACCTGGGCATGCATCCATACTGCTGTTCACCTCGAATTCAAGTGTACCTGGGCATGCATCCATACTGCTGTTTATCTCGAATTCAAGTGTACCTGGGCATGCATCCATGCTGCTGTTCACCTCGAATTCAAGTGTACCTGGGCATGCATGCATACTGCTGTTCGCCTCGAATTCAAGTGTACCTGGGCATGCATCCATACTGCTGTTCACCTCGAATTCAAGTGTACCTGGGCATGCATCCATACTGCTGTTCACCTCGAATTCAAGTGTACCTGGGCACGCATCTGTTCTGCTGTTTATCTCGAATTCAAGTGTACCTGGGCATGCATCCATACTGCTGTTTATCTCGAATTCAAGTGTACCTGGGCATGCATGCATACTGCTGTTCACCTTGAATTCAAGTGTACCTGGGCACGCATCCATACTGCTGCTTATCTCGAATTCAAGTGTACCTGGGCACGCATCCATACGGCTGCTTATCTCGAATTCAAGTGTACCTGGGCACGCATCCATACTGCTGTTCACCTCGAATTCAAGTGTACCTGGGCATGCATCCATACTGCTGTTTATCTCGAATTCAAGTGTACCTGGGCATGCATCCATGCTGCTGTTCACCTCGAATTCAAGTGTACCTGGGCATGCATGCATACTGCTGTTCGCCTCGAATTCAAGTGTACCTGGGCACGCATCTGTTCTGCTGTTTATCTCGAATTCAAGTGTACCTGGGCATGCATCCATACTGCTGTTTATCTCGAATTCAAGTGTACCTGGGCATGCATGCATACTGCAGTTCACCTTGAATTCAAGTGTACCTGGGCACGCATCCATACTGCTGCTTATCTCGAATTCAAGTGTACCTGGGCACGCATCCATACGGCTGCTTATCTCGAATTCAAGTGTACCTGGGCATGCATCCATACTGCTGTTCACCTCGAATTCAAGTGTACCTGGGCATGCATCCATACTGCTGTTCACCTCGAATTCAAGTGTACCTGGGCACGCATCTGTTCTGCTGTTTATCTCGAATTCAAGTGTACCTGGGCATGCATCCATACTGCTGTTCACCTCGAATTCAAGTGTACCTGGGCATGCATCCATACTGCTGTTCACCTCGAATTCAAGTGTACCTGGGCACGCATCTGTTCTCCTGTTTATCTCGAATTCAAGTGTACCTGGGCATGCATCCATGCTGCTGTTCACCTCGAATTCAAGTGTACCTGGGCATGCATGCATACTGCTGTTCGCCTCGAATTCAAGTGTACCTGGGCACGCATCTGTTCTGCTGTTTATCTCGAATTCAAGTGTACCTGGGCATGCATCCATACTGCTGTTTATCTCGAATTCAAGTGTACCTGGGCATGCATGCATACTGCAGTTCACCTTGAATTCAAGTGTACCTGGGCACGCATCCATACTGCTGCTTATCTCGAATTCAAGTGTACCTGGGCACGCATCCATACGGCTGCTTATCTCGAATTCAAGTGTACCTGGGCATGCATCCATACTGCTGTTCACCTCGAATTCAAGTGTACCTGGGCATGCATCCATACTGCTGTTCACCTCGAATTCAAGTGTACCTGGGCATGCATCCATACTGCTGTTCACCTCGAATTCAAGTGTACCTGGGCATGCATGCATACTGCTGTTCGCCTCGAATTCAAGTGTACCTGGGCACGCATCTGTTCTGCTGTTTATCTCGAATTCAAGTGTACCTGGGCATGCATCCATACTGCTGTTTATCTCGAATTCAAGTGTACCTGGGCATGCATGCATACTGCAGTTCACCTTGAATTCAAGTGTACCTGGGCACGCATCCATACTGCTGCTTATCTCGAATTCAAGTGTACCTGGGCACGCATCCATACGGCTGCTTATCTCGAATTCAAGTGTACCTGGGCATGCATCCATACTGCTGTTCACCTCGAATTCAAGTGTACCTGGGCATGCATCCATACTGCTGTTCACCTCGAATTCAAGTGTACCTGGGCACGCATCTGTTCTGCTGTTTATCTCGAATTCAAGTGTACCTGGGCATGCATCCATACTGCTGTTTATCTCGAATTCAAGTGTACCTGGGCACGCATGCATACTGCTGTTCACCTTGAATTCAAGTGTACCTGGGCACGCATCCATACTGCTGCTTATCTCGAATTCAAGTGTACCTGGGCACGCATCCATACTGCTGCTTATCTCGAATTCAAGTGTACCTGGGCACGCATCCATACGGCTGCTTATCTCGAATTCAAGTGTACCTGGGCATGCATCCATACTGCTGTTCACCTCGAATTCAAGTGTACCTGGGCACGCATCTGTTCTGCTGTTTATCTCGAATTCAAGTGTACCTGGGCATGCATCCATGCTGCTGTTCACCTCGAATTCAAGTGTACCTGGGCATGCATGCATACTGCTGTTCGCCTCGAATTCAAGTGTACCTGGGCATGCATCCATACTGCTGTTCACCTCGAATTCAAGTGTACCTGGGCACGCATCCATACTGCTGTTTATCTCGAATTCAAGTGTACCTGGGCATGCATCCATGCTGCTGTTCACCTCGAATTCAAGTGTACCTGGGCATGCATCCATACTGCTGTTCACCTCGAATTCAAGTGTACCTGGGCACGCATCTGTTCTGCTGTTTATCTCGAATTCAAGTGTACCTGGGCATGCATCCATACTGCTGTTTATCTCGAATTCAAGTGTACCTGGGCACGCATGCATACTGCTGTTCACCTTGAATTCAAGTGTACCTGGGCATGCATCCATACTGCTGTTCACCTCGAATTCAAGTGTACCTGGGCATGCATCCATACTGCTGTTTATCTCGAATTCAAGTGTACCTGGGCATGCATCCATACTGCTGTTTATCTCGAATTCAAGTGTACCTGGGCATGCATGCATACTGCTGTTCACCTTGAATTCAAGTGTACCTGGGCACGCATCCATACTGCTGCTTATCTCGAATTCAAGTGTACCTGGGCACGCATCCATACGGCTGCTTATCTCGAATTCAAGTGTACCTGGGCACGCATCCATACTGCTGTTCACCTCGAATTCAAGTGTACCTGGGCATGCATCCATACTGCTGTTTATCTCGAATTCAAGTGTACCTGGGCATGCATCCATGCTGCTGTTCACCTCGAATTCAAGTGTACCTGGGCATGCATGCATACTGCTGTTCGCCTCGAATTCAAGTGTACCTGGGCACGCATCTGTTCTGCTGTTTATCTCGAATTCAAGTGTACCTGGGCATGCATCCATACTGCTGTTTATCTCGAATTCAAGTGTACCTGGGCATGCATGCATACTGCAGTTCACCTTGAATTCAAGTGTACCTGGGCACGCATCCATACTGCTGCTTATCTCGAATTCAAGTGTACCTGGGCACGCATCCATACGGCTGCTTATCTCGAATTCAAGTGTACCTGGGCATGCATCCATACTGCTGTTCACCTCGAATTCAAGTGTACCTGGGCATGCATCCATACTGCTGTTCACCTCGAATTCAAGTGTACCTGGGCACGCATCTGTTCTGCTGTTTATCTCGAATTCAAGTGTACCTGGGCATGCATCCATACTGCTGTTTATCTCGAATTCAAGTGTACCTGGGCACGCATGCATACTGCTGTTCACCTTGAATTCAAGTGTACCTGGGCACGCATCCATACTGCTGCTTATCTCGAATTCAAGTGTACCTGGGCACGCATCCATACTGCTGCTTATCTCGAATTCAAGTGTACCTGGGCATGCATCCATACTGCTGTTCACCTCGAATTCAAGTGTACCTGGGCACGCATGCATACTGCTGTTCACCTTGAATTCAAGTGTACCTGGGCACGCATCCATACGGCTGCTTATCTCGAATTCAAGTGTACCTGGGCATGCATCCATACTGCTGTTCACCTCGAATTCAAGTGTACCTGGGCATGCATCCATACTGCTGTTCACCTCGAATTCAAGTGTACCTGGGCACGCATCTGTTCTGCTGTTTATCTCGAATTCAAGTGTACCTGGGCATGCATCCATGCTGCTGTTCACCTCGAATTCAAGTGTACCTGGGCATGCATGCATACTGCTGTTCGCCTCGAATTCAAGTGTACCTGGGCATGCATCCATACTGCTGTTCACCTCGAATTCAAGTGTACCTGGGCATGCATCCATACTGCTGTTTATCTCGAATTCAAGTGTACCTGGGCATGCATCCATGCTGCTGTTCACCTCGAATTCAAGTGTACCTGGGCATGCATCCATACTGCTGTTCACCTCGAATTCAAGTGTACCTGGGCACGCATCTGTTCTGCTGTTTATCTCGAATTCAAGTGTACCTGGGCATGCATCCATACTGCTGTTTATCTCGAATTCAAGTGTACCTGGGCACGCATGCATACTGCTGTTCACCTTGAATTCAAGTGTACCTGGGCATGCATCCATACTGCTGTTCACCTCGAATTCAAGTGTACCTGGGCATGCATCCATACTGCTGTTTATCTCGAATTCAAGTGTACCTGGGCATGCATCCATACTGCTGTTTATCTCGAATTCAAGTGTACCTGGGCACGCATCTGTTCTGCTGTTTATCTCGAATTCAAGTGTACCTGGGCACGCATGCATACTGCTGTTTATCTCGAATTCAAGTGTACCTGGGCACGCATCCATGCTGCTGTTCACCTCGAATTCAAGTGTACCTGGGCATGCATCCATACTGCTGTTTATCTCGAATTCAAGTGTACCTGGGCATGCATCCATGCTGCTGTTCACCTCGAATTCAAGTGTACCTGGGCACGCATCTGTTCTGCTGTTTATCTCGAATTCAAGTGTACCTGGGCATGCATCCATACTGCTGTTTATCTCGAATTCAAGTGTACCTGGGCATGCATGCATACTGCTGTTCACCTTGAATTCAAGTGTACCTGGGCACGCATCCATACTGCTGCTTATCTCGAATTCAAGTGTACCTGGGCACGCATCCATACGGCTGCTTATCTCGAATTCAAGTGTACCTGGGCACGCATCCATACTGCTGTTCACCTCGAATTCAAGTGTACCTGGGCATGCATCCATACTGCTGTTTATCTCGAATTCAAGTGTACCTGGGCATGCATCCATGCTGCTGTTCACCTCGAATTCAAGTGTACCTGGGCATGCATGCATACTGCTGTTCGCCTCGAATTCAAGTGTACCTGGGCACGCATCTGTTCTGCTGTTTATCTCGAATTCAAGTGTACCTGGGCATGCATCCATACTGCTGTTCGCCTCGAATTCAAGTGTACCTGGGCATGCATCCATACTGCTGTTTATCTCGAATTCAAGTGTACCTGGGCATGCATCCATGCTGCTGTTCACCTCGAATTCAAGTGTACCTGGGCATGCATCCATACTGCTGTTCACCTCGAATTCAAGTGTACCTGGGCATGCATCCATACTGCTGTTTATCTCGAATTCAAGTGTACCTGGGCACGCATCTGTTCTGCTGTTTATCTCGAATTCAAGTGTACCTGGGCATGCATCCATACTGCTGTTTATCTCGAATTCAAGTGTACCTGGGCACGCATGCATACTGCTGTTCACCTTGAATTCAAGTGTACCTGGGCACGCATCCATACTGCTGCTTATCTCGAATTCAAGTGTACCTGGGCACGCATCCATACTGCTGCTTATCTCGAATTCAAGTGTACCTGGGCATGCATCCATACTGCTGTTCACCTCGAATTCAAGTGTACCTGGGCATGCATCCATACTGCTGTTTATCTCGAATTCAAGTGTACCTGGGCACGCATCTGTTCTGCTGTTTATCTCGAATTCAAGTGTACCTGGGCATGCATCCATGCTGCTGTTCACCTCGAATTCAAGTGTACCTGGGCATGCATGCATACTGCTGTTCGCCTCGAATTCAAGTGTACCTGGGCATGCATCCATACTGCTGTTTATCTCGAATTCAAGTGTACCTGGGCATGCATCCATACTGCTGTTCACCTCGAATTCAAGTGTACCTGGGCACGCATCTGTTCTGCTGTTTATCTCCAACTCAAATGTACCTGAGCGTGCAACTGTTCTGCTGTTTACCTCGAATTCCACTGTACCTGGGTACGCATGCCGTACTTTGATTGGTTAACTAGAGCGATTTGAAAAGCAAACGATCATTATTTTCCCCAAGTTGTAAGCCTTGGCAAATCATTTCCCCCAAGTTTCAACTTTGTTCAAATGGAAGCTAAGAAATTCCACACCATGTATATATTCCTTGTAAAGTTTGCCCCGTACCTGAGCCAGCACCTAGGGACGGAAGGGCAGACAGTGGAGGTTGGGGTGCACACAGATTTGGGTGACCCAGACCAAATCTGATCTCCTAGAACCAAGAGATCCCACAGAGACAGGACAAATTGGCCTGTTTGGGGCCGGCGTGCTGCGGGATGCCAGACGCCACTCAACGGCCGCCCCATCACACTGGAAACCTCGGAATACATTTGTGAACTCACTACAAAAGACTACATCAAACCAGATGAGGCGTGACAGAAATAAAGTCTGGGAGTCAGAGAATGGCCGTGGCCTCGAGCCAGGTGTGAGGCAGCGTTTCAGGCCCCGAGGACCGTTGTTCCAATTACAGCCCGGGATGACCTCATGCCGAGGGTATGGCCCGAATATTAAAAATTCCTGCAGCAGATGAATGCAAGGGTTCTGGCGTGAGGGGACCGGGGAGGGGTGCAAACATGTTTCATTTTATTTCAACACTCGGCCCCTGCCCGCACGGCGGTCAGAGAGGAAATTGCCGGCTCCCTGCCTCATGTTCTGCTGATTGGCAGACAGATTTACAGCACATGGAAGAAACAATTAGGACGGAGGCTCCACCGACTACAAAGCAAGGAAATAAATTCCCATAATGAGACGGCCAAACGCACAAGGTACGAATGATCTATGGGCTCGTGTCTACGGTATAAAATGTCAAAACGCCCCGGGGTCGGGCTGAGTGGTTCTCAGTGACAGATGGTGCACAGATTCCCAAATCTCCTTGGGTTGTTGTTTTTTTTTTTTTTCTTTTTTTGGTTTTGTTTTGAGAAGAAGTTTCACTCTTGTCACCCAGGCTGGAGTGCAGTGGCGTGATCTCTGCTCACTGCAACCTCCGCCTCCCGGGTTCAAGTGATTCTCCTGCCTCAGCCTCCCGAGTAGCTGGGATTACAAGCACCCGCCACCACGCCCGGCTAATTTTTGTATTTTTAGTAGAGATTGGGTTTTGCCATGATGGCCAGGCTGGTCTCGAACTCCTGACCTCGGCTGATCCACCCGCCTCGGTCTCCCAAAGTGCTGGGATTATAGGGATAAGCCACCATGCCCAGCCAATCTGTTCAATCTTTCTATCATCTCTCTCTCTTTTATTTATTTATTTATTTATTTATTTATTTATTTATTTATTTATTTTGAGACGGAGTTTTGCTCTTGTTGCCCAGGCTGGAGTGCAATGGAGCGATCTCGGCTCACTGCAACCTCCCCGTCCCAGGTTCAAGCGATTCTCCTGCCTCAGCCTCCCAAGTAGCTGGGACTATAGGTGTGCACCATCATGCCTGGCTAATTTTTGTATTTTTAGTAGAGACGGGGTTTCACCGTGTTGGCCAGGCTGGTCTCGAACTCCTGACCTCAGGTGATCCGCCTGCCTCGGCCTCCCAAAGTGCTGGGATAACAGGCGCGAGCCACCATGCCTGGCTAAGCTGTTTAATCTTTCTATCATCTCTCTCTCTCTCTCTTATTTATTTATTTATTTATTTATTTTGAGACGGAATTTTGCTCTTGTTGCCCAGGCTGGAGTGCAATGGCACGATCTCGGCTCACTGCAACCTCCCCCTCCCGGGTTGAAGTGATTCTCCTGCCTCAGCCTCCCAAGTAGCTGGGACTCTAGGCACCCGCCACCACGCCCGGCTGATTTTTGTATTTTTAGTAGAAACAGGGTTTCACCATGTTGGCCAGGATGGTCTCAAACTCCCGACCTCAGGTGATCCACCTGCCTCGGCCTCCCAAAGTGCTGGGATTATAGGCATGAGCCACCGTGCCCAGCCAATCTGTTTAATCTTTCTATCGTCTCTCTCTCACACACTCTTATTTATTAATTAATTTATTTATTTATTTAGAGACAGAGTCTCACTCTGTCACCCAGGCTGGAGTGCAGTGGCGCGATCTCAGCTCACTGCAACCTCCGCCTCCCGGGTTCAAGCGATTCTCCTGCCTCAGCCTCCCGAGTAGCTGGGACTACAGGCGCCCGCCACCATGCCTGGCTAATTTTTGTATTTTTAGTAGAGACGGGGTTTCGCCATATTGGCCAGGCTGGTCTCGAACTCCTGACCTCAGGTGATCCACCCGCCTCAGCCTCCCACAGTGCTGAGATTACAGGCGGAAGCCACCGTGCCTGGCTAAGCTGTTTAACCTTTCCATCCTCTCTCTCTCTTATTATTTATTTATTTATTTATTTATTTATTTATTTATTTATTTCGAGACAGAGTTTTGCTCTTGTTGCCCAGGCTGGAGTGCAGTGGCACAATCTCGGCTCACTGCAACCTCCACCTCCCAGGTTCAAGCGATTCTCCTGCCTCAGCCTCCTGAGTAGCTGGGGCTGTAGGCGTGCCTCACCATGCCTGGCTAATTTTTGTATTTTTAGTAGAGACAGGGTTTCACCATGATGGCCAAGCTAGTCTCAAACTCCTGACCTCAGGTGATCCGCCTGCCTCAGCCTCCCAAAGTGCTGGGATTATAGGCATGAGCCACCATGCCCAGCTCATCTGTTTAATTTTTCTATCATCTCTCTCTCACACTCTTATTTATTTGTTTATTTATTTATTTATTTACAGACAGAGTCTCACTCTGTTGCCCAGGCTGGAGTGCAGTGGTGCCATCTCAGCTCACCGCAACCTCCGCCTCCCAGGTTCAAGCGATTCTCCTGCCTCAGCCTCCCAAGTAGCTGGGATTACAGGTGTCTGCCACCAGGCCCAGCTGATTTTTGTATTTTTAGTAGAGATAGTATTTCACCATGTTGGCCAGGCTAGTCTCAAACTCCTGACCTCAAGTTCTCTGCCTGCCTCAGCCTCCCAAAATGCTGGGATTATAGGTGTGAGCCACCGTGCCCAGCCAAGCTGTTTAATCTTTCTATCATCTCTCTCTCCCTCTCTCTCTCTCTACTTATTTATTTATTTAGAGACGGAGTTTTGCTCTGTCACCCAGGCTGGAGTGCAGTGGCATGATCTCGGCTCACTGCAACCTCCCCTTCCCGGGTTCAAGCAATTCTCCTGCCTCAGCCTCTCCAGTAGCTGGGATTACAGCTGCCGCCACCTTGCCCAGCAAATTTTTGTATTTTTAGTAGAGACGGGGTTTCACCATGTTGATAGGCTGGTCTTGAACTCCTGACCTCAGGTAGTCCACTCACCTCGGTCTCCCAAAGTGCTGGGATTATACGCGTGAGCCACTGTGCACAGCCAATCTGTTTAATCTTTCTATCATCTCTCTCTCTCTCTCCCTCTCTCTCTCTCTCTCTCTATTTATTTATTTATTTAGAGATGGAGTTTTGCTCTTGTTACCCAGGCTGGAGTGCAGTGGTGTGATCTCGGCTCATCTCGACTCACTGCAACCTCTGCCTCCTGGGTTCAAGCGATTCTCCTGCCTCAGCCTCCCGAGTAGCTAGGACGACAGGCACCCGTCGCCACACCCGGCTAATTTTTTGTATTTTAGTAGAGACGGGGTTTCACCGTCTTGCCCAGGCTGGTCGCAAACTCCTGAGCTCAGGCAATCCACCTGAGTCGGCCTCCCAAAGTGCTGGGATTACAGGTGTGAGTCCCCGTACCGGGCCAATCTGTCTAATCTATCTATCTATCTATCTATCTATCTATCTATCTATCTATCTATCTATCTATCTATGTATCTATTACCATCATCTATCTGTCTATCTATCTGTCTGTCTGTCTGTCTGTCTGTCTATCTATCTATCTACCTATCTATCTATCTATCTATTACCATCATCTATCTGTCTATCTATCTATCTATCTATCTATCTATCTATCTATCTATCATCTATCAATTTCTAGTTTATCGATCATCTATCTATCAATCATCTCTCTAATTTATTATCCGTTTATGTACCTATCTCATCTACTATGTATCTATTATCTATCTCTAATTTATTTCTCATCCATATATCTATCATCTATCCTCTCATCTCTATCTGTTTATCATCTACCTGTTTATCCATCGTCTATCTCTAACTTATTTACTACCCATTTATCTATCTCATCTATCATTTCTGTCTTTCTATCATCTATGTATGTATGTATCTGTCATCTATCTCTAATTTATTATCTATATCTATCTATGTATCTATGTATCTATGTATCTATGTATCTATCTATCTATCTATCTATCTATCTATCTAGCTTCATCATCATCATCATTTATGTATCTATCATCCAGGCAGGGCAGGAGAGGAGAAGAATGAATTATCTATTATAACCCTGAAAAACAAGGGACCATATTTCTACCACTTCCCAGAATTAAGTCTAACACAGGCTTTTTCAGCCCTGGCACAGCTGACATTTGGGGCTGGAGGACTCTCTGTGCTGGGGCCGTCCTGGGCACTGTAGGGTGTTGAGCAGTGGCCCTGGGCTCCCCAAGCAGGTGCTAGGGCCACCCTCTCCCCAGTTGTGAAAACCAAAGATGTCTCCAGACATTGTCCAGTGTCCTCTGGGGGACAAAATTATCCCTGGTTGCAAACCACTTCCATAGACAGACAGATAGACAGATAGATGATAGATTAGGTAGGTAGATAGATAGATAGATAGATAGATAGATAGATAGATAGATAGATGAATAGACTAGAAATTGATAGATGATAGATAGATGACAGATTACATAGACAGATAGATGATAGATTAGATAGGTAGATAGATGATGGGTAAACTAGAAATTGATAGATGATAGATGATAGATAGATAGATGATAGATAGATGATGGATAAACTAGAAATTGATAGAAGATAGATAGATAGACAGATAGATAGATAGATAGATGCTAAAAAACTGGAAGTACATGATAGATTAGATTGATAGATGAGAGATTGCAGATAGATAGATAAGATAGATGATACATAATGAAAGGAAGATGATAGGTGATTGATGAATTACAGATAAATAGATAAAAAGGCAATAAATAAAGTTGAGATAGATATGATAGATAGATAATAGGTAGATGGATATATACATGGATATATTGATAATAGAGGAAATAGGTGAGAGGTGATAGATATAAATGATAACTACATAGGTGATTGATAGACAATAAGTGATTGATACATATATAAATTGCAGATAGATTAGAGATAGATAAATGGAGACAGACAATAGATAGATAGATGACAGATAGATAGATAGATAGATAGATAGATAGATAGATAGATAGGATGGATAAATGATGGATGGATGGATGGATGGATGGATGGATGATGGATGAATAGATGGAAGGATGGTGGATGGATGGATGAATAGATGGATGGATAGATAGATGATAAATAGATAATAGATAGGTAGGTAGGTAGGTAGATAGATAGATAGATAGATAGATAGATAGATAGATAGATGATAAATTAGATAGATAGATAGATGATAGATAGAATGAATGGATGGATAAATGATGGATGGATGGATGGATGGTGGATGGATGGATGGATGGTGGATGGATGGATGAATAGATGGATGCATAGAAAAATGATAGATGATAAATAGATAAATAATAGGTAGATAGATAGATAGATAGATGATAGATTTGATAGATAGATGATAGATTTGATAGATAGATAGATAGATGATAGATTTGATAGATAGATAGATAGATGATAGATGATAGATAGATAGATAGATAGATAGATAGATAGATAGATAGATAGATAGATAATAGATAGGCAGACAGATGATGGCTAGGTAGATCTAACAGCATGGAGAAGCCAGTGCCATCTGGCACCCTTTGGTGTAGGTGGGGTCAGGTACCCCAACTCGCAGAAGCAGAATTGGGGCTGAGTTCCAGGACACGCTGCTGCTTTGAGTCCAGCTGGTGGGAAGAGCTGTGGACAGGGCACCCCCTAGGCACCTGCCCATCCCTCCACCCATGCATCGGCCCCCAAGCTCAGTGCCCGGGTTCTCTCAGGGGGAAAATGAGCTCTCGGATCTTTTCACTAAATTCCTTTTGTGCATAAGCCAGCTGGGGTGAGTCTCACTAGTTCACAACTACAAGCACCAATGAACCAGCTGCAGCCACGCCTCCAGTCTGGGTCACTGGACAGATGTAAAAAGGAGAGACATGAACTCAGGTGTCCTGGAGGGATTTCCTGAGGCACAAGGAGTGGGTTTCCTGGACCTGGAAAATGACTCATCACCTGTGCTGTGGGTCACTGCCCACATATGTGCAGACATGAGCTCAAACATCAGCAGGGTTCAAACCCTAGAGCTGGAAGCTGCCACAGAGATCATTGGTGAAGACGCTTCCTTTTAAAGATGGGGAAACCAAGGCGGATGATTTTCATTCTTTGCTGCACGACCTCCCTCTGGACTCTGTCCCCAACCCCCATGGGAAATTCCCTGTAGGAATCCCAAATGAAGGTGCTGAGATGGCAGCCGTCAAAGCCAAATGTGGACATGGATTGAAGACATACCACCGGCTCCTGTACGAGTCAGGATTCTCCACAGGACCCCAGAGGAAGGGCTCACTTCTCCAACGAGTGACTCACATGAACTACCAAAGTGGGACCTAAATTCATCAGCAAGTCATCGTCTCCAAGCCCTGGAGAATGGAAGTCTGAGATCAAGGTGTGGGCAGAAACGTGCTCCCTCTGGAAGCTCTAGGAGAGGGTCCTTCCTGCCTCTCCCAGCTCCTGGGGCTCCAGGTGTCCCTGGGCTTGTGGCCACTTCACTCCAGTTTCTGCCTCCATCTCCACGTGGCCTTCTCCCCTGTGTCTGTGTCTCCTTTTCTGTCTCTTACAAGGGCACCTGTCATTGCATTTAGGGCCACCCTACTCCAGGATAATCTCATCTCAAGATCCTTTTCCTAAGCACATTGGCAAAAACCCCTATTTCCAAATAAGGTCTCATTACCAGGTTCTAGGCTTTAGGATGTAGACATAGCTTTTTGGGGGACCACTGCTCAATACATTCCAGTTGTATCCAGTTCTTTCTGGAGGCTCTAGGGGAGGATCCTTCCTGCCTCTCCCAGCTCCTGGGGGCTCCAGGCATCCCTGGGCTTATGGCCGCATCACTCCAGTCTCTGCCTTCTTCTCCACGTGGCCTTCTCCTCTGTGTCTGTGTCTCCTCTTCTGTCTCTTACAAGGACACCTGTCATTGTGTTTAGGGCCCATCCTAATTTGGGATGATCTCGTCTCCAGATCCTTAATCACATCAGCAAAGACCCTTTTTCCAAATGAGGTCTCATTCCCAGGTTCTGGGGGTTATTACATGAATATGTGTTTCTGAGGGCCACTGTTCAATCCATTACAATTGTATCCAGTTCCTTCTGGAGGCTCTAGGGGAGGGTCCTTCCTGCCTCTCTCAGCTCCTGGGGGCTCCAGGCATCCCTGGGCTTGTGGCCACATCACTCCAGTCTCTGCCTCCATGTCTATGCAGCCTTCTCCTCTGTGACTGTGTCTCCTCTTCTGTCTCTTAGAAGGACACCTGTCATGAGATTTAAGGCCCACCCTACTCCAGGATGATCCCATCTCAAGATCCCTCAGCTAATTACATCTGCAAAGAGCCTGTTTCAAAATAAGGTCACTTTCCCGGGATCCGAGTGGACATATCTTTTGGGGAGGCCTCCACTGAGCCCACTGCCCACACACAGTCTGGCCTGAGGCATCCCCACATTGGAAATTCCACAGCGTCAGCTCTGACTGCTGGCCTCACTATGTCCCCAAGCCTCACTCTGTTTTGGGAACTGGTCACTGACTCCCAGCTCTGGGCCTGGGTCTGTCCCTGTGTCTCTGTTCTGGTGGTTTCCAGCCTGGCCTCATTACTTCCTGGACCCCACTTCTCCCTCTGGAGTCCACACCCTTCGTCAATTGGGCAACTGGGACCCTTGAGAGGCTCATCTGTCCCTGCCACCTGTCTCAACTCTGAATTCCCTCTCATCCCTCGCCTCCTGGGATCCAACCCACCTCACATTGATATCTATCTGTCTGTCTGTCTATCTATATATCTATCTATCTGTCTATCCATCCATCCATCCATCTATGTATCTATGTATCTATGTACTGTCTATCTATCCATCCATCTATGTATCTATCTATGTATCTATCCATCCAGCTATCCATCCATCCATCCATGTATCTATCTATTTATCTGTCTATCATCTATCATCTTTCTGTTTTTCTATCATCTTTTTATCTATCATCTATCTGTCCATCTATCTATGTATCTATGTATGTATCTATCTATGTATCTATGTATGTATCTATCTATCTATCATCTATCATCCGTCTATGTATCTATGAATCATCTATCATCTATCTATCTAATCTATCATCTATCTATCCATCCATCATCTATATTCTATTGATTGCATACATTATCATCTATCATGTATGTATCTATCTATCTATGTATCATCAGTCTTTCTATAAATCATTCACCTGTCTATCTTCTGTCTTCTATCTACCTATTATCTATGTATCTATAGATCCATCCATTCATCTACTATCTATGTATCTATCTATCCATTATCTATCTACCTATTTCTCGACCTATCTATTACTCTATCATCTATTTATTCTCATCTATCATCTAACTATTGATCGATCTCATCTATTATCTATCATCAGTCTATTAATCATCAATCTATCATCAATCTGTCTATGTATCAATCTGTCATGTATCTATCATCAGTCTATCAACCATCCATCTATCTTCTATTTTCTATCTATCATCTATGTATCTATAGATCTATCCATTCGTCTATCTATCTACTATCTGTGTATCTATCTATCCATTATCTATCTGTCTATTCATCTATTCTCATCTATCATCTAACTTTTGATTGATCTCATCTATTATCTATCTATCACGAGTCTATTAATCATCAACCTATCTATCATCAATCTATGTATCCATGTATCTGTCTGTCATGTATCTATCTATCTATCATCAGTCTATCGTCTGTCTATCATCAGTCTATCAGCTGTCTATCATCTATCTACATATTTATCATCTATCTATCTATCTGTGTATCCCGGCCACATTCCCTGGGCTGAATGTGATCCCTAATGCTTGCCTCTCTTGTTGCCCAGACATCTCCGTCAGATACCAGACGGGACCTTCTCCCTTTCTCTGCAACGGAAGTATCAGTTCTAAGCCAGGCCCCATCCATCCTGGCCGCTCAGGCCCCATCCATCCTGGCTGCTCAGAGGAACTGTGGTTAGAGAAAAGCTTGATCCCAGGCCTGGAGTGGTGTCTGCACAGAATGCAGGACAGAAACAGAAGGACAGGGGAAGTGGAGTGGGTGCTGTTGAACAAGGATGCCTTAGTAAATAAACATTTAGGGATGGGGTCAAATGAGGTGTGGAAATGGCAGTTCTGTTTCCCAATTCACGAGAACATATTTGAGAAAAAAAAAAGATGGGGCTAGAAGAAATATATGAGAGGATTCATGGTACCATTTAAGAGATGTTATTTTTTTCCTTTTCTTTTTGAGACAGAGTCTTGCTCTGTTGCCCAGGCTGGAGTGCAGTAGGAGATGCTATTTCTTAAACATTTTAAAACACCTTCATGAACTACTTTTTCTATTCTGGTAAAATACACATACCATAAATTTGCCATTGCAATCTTTTTTTTTTTTCTTTGTTGAGACAGAGTTTCGCTCTTGTCGCCCAGATTGGAGTGCAATGGTGCAATCTCAGCTCACTGCAACCTCTGCCTCCCAGGTTCAAGCGATTCTCTGGCCTCAGCCTCCCGAGTAGCTGGGACTACAGGCACCTGCCACCATGCCCGTCTAATTTTGTATTTTTAGTAGAGACGGCGTTTCTCCATGTTGGTCAGGCTGGTCTGGAACACCTGACCTCAGGTGATCTGCCCACCTTGGCCTCCCAAAGTGCTGGGATTACATGCGTGAGCCACTGTGCCAGCCCATGCAATCATTTCTTATTTTTTAAATTTTACTTTAATTTCAGGGATACATGTGCAGAACATGCAGGTTTGTTACACAGGTATATATGTGCCATGGCGGTTTGCTGCACCTATCAACCCGTCATCTAGGTTTTAAGCCCCATATGCATAAGGCATTTGTCCTAATGCTGTCCCTCCCCTAGTACCCCATGCCGCCCCGACAGGCCCCAGTGTGTGATGTTCCCCTCCCTGGGTCCATATGTTCTCATTGTTCAACTCCCACTGATGAGTGAGAACATGCAGTGTTTGGTTTTCTGTTCCTGTGTGAGTTTGCTGAGGATGATACTTTCCAGCTTCATCCATGTCCCTGCAAAGGACATGAACACATCCTTTTTTATGGCTGCATAGTATTCCATGGTGTCTATGTGCCACATTTTCTTAATCCAGTCTATCATTGATGGGCATTTGGGTTGGTTCTAAGTCTTTGCTATTGTGAACAGTGCTGCAATAAATATATGTGTGCTTGTGTCTGTATAGTAGAATGATTTATAATCCTTTGGGTATACACCCAGTAATGGGATGGCTGGATCAAATGGTATTTCTGGTTCTAGATCCTTGAGGAATCACCACACTGTCTTCCACATGTTTGAACTAATTTATGCTTCCACAAACAGTGTAAAAGTGTTCCTATTTCACCAGGCATGGTGGCTCACGCCTGTAATCCCAGTATTTTGGGAGGTTGAGGCGGGCGGATCACAAGTTCAGGAGATTGAGACCATCCTGCCTAACACGGTGAAACCCCGTCTCTACTAAAAAATACAAAAAATTAGCTGGGCGTGGTGGCGGGCACCTGTAGTCCCAGCTACTCGGGAGGCTGGGGCAGGAGAATGGCATGAACCTGGGAGGTGGAGCTTGCAGTGAGCTGAGATCGCGCCACTGCAGTCCAGCCTGGGTGACAGAGCAAGACTCCATCTCAAAAAAAAAAAAAAAAGTGTTCCTATTTTTCCACTGCAATCAGAGTCTCACTGTGCTGCCCAGGCTGGAGTGCAGTGGTGCAATCATGGCTCACTGCAGCCTCGACCACCTGGGCTCAAGTGATCCTCCCATTTCAGTCTCCCAGGTAGCTGAGACTACAGGTGAGTGCCACCACGCCAAGCTAATTCTTGTAACTTTTGGACAGATAGGGTCTTGCTATGTTGTTCACGCTTGTCCTGAACTCCTGGGCTCAAGCGAAGTGTATTGTTTTAATTCTTATTTTGACTGATTGTTAAGTCAAAGATCTCTAGCGCTACACCCTAGAAAGGATCCTTTCTTTTGTTTTTATTTTTATTTATTATTTATTTATTTATTTTTTGAGATGGAGTCTCACTCTGTCACCCAGGCTGCAGTGCAGTGATGTGATCTGGGCTCACTGCAACCTCCACCTCCCGGGTTCAAGCAATTCTCCTGCCTCAGCCTCCTGAGTAGCTGGGATTACAGGCGTGCACCACCACACCCAGCTAATTTTTGTATCTTTAGTAGAGATGGGGTTTCACCACATTGGCCAGGATGGTCTCGAACTCTTGACCTGGTGATCCACCTGCTTCAGCCTCCCAAAGTGCTGAGATTACAGGTGTGAGCCACTGCGCCAGGCCGAAAGGATCTTTTCAAAAATAGTAGACAATATATGAAGTGTCCAATTTCTGTACATCCTTCTCCTCCTCACCAACTCTTGTGATTTTCCATTTTTTAAGGAATCATAACTGCTTCCGGTGAATGCAAAATCACATATTTGCTACATAACGCCCATTTGTGGAGTAAGCAAGTCGACCTGAATTTCACACGCTGCTTTAAACTTTTCTTACGCAAATTTGCAAATCCAGAATCAGGGAGAAGAGTATCTGGACGCATTCCCATCAACTGTTTTCCAGGCACCTGTTTCTTTGAGGCTGTGATATTTTAAGGCAAAGTCCAGACATTACATCATTTAGCCTATAATTACTTTAGGATGTAAATCTAACAGATAATAACATGTTTTATTTCATAACCAGAACACTAATTATGAAGCCTTCATAATAACAGTAAGTCCTTAAGGGACTTTGTTCACATTTGCTTCATTTACTTATTTATTTATTGAGATGGAGTTTCACTCTTGGCACCCAGGCTGGAGTGCAATGGTGCAATCTCAGCTCACTGCAACCTCCGCCTCCCGGGTTCAAGCGATTCTCCTGCCTCAGCCTCCCAAGTACCTGGGATCACAGGCATGCACCACCACACCCAGCTAATTTTTGTATTTTTAGTTGAAACGGGGTTTCACCATGTTGGCCAGGCTGGTCTCGAACTCCTGACCTCAGGTGGTCTGCCCGCCTGGGCCTCCCAAAGTGCTGGGATTACAGGCGTGAGCCACCGCGCCTGGCCCCAGGTTTGCTTTGGAATGTCAAAGATGAATTTCCACAGTTGGTTTGTTTGAGCCAGAACTGAAACAAGGTCACCTTGTTATATTTACTGATTTTTCTCAAGTATCTCTTTAAAATGAGACCTGAGACAAATGTATATAATTATATATTTTTATATTACTTTATAATATATAATTATATATTAATTATAATATATTATTCATATATCATATATAAATAAATAATATATATTTATATTATGTTATATAAATATGTATAAATTATATATTTAAAGATATAATTTAAATAATATTAAACAATATTTAATATAACATATTATATTATATATCAATATATAATGTAATAGTATATAATAATTATTAATAATAATTATTGATATTCATTAAGTATTAATAATACCATGATTGTTAATATAATAAATATTATATATTATATAATTAATATAAATATATATGATATATTAAGTATCATATAATTTCATAATAAATATAGGTTATATTGTTATATTATTTTATATATTTTTCTATGTAAAAAATGCACTGAGGTGAGCTTCACACAACATAAAATTAACCATTTTTAAAAGGAATGATTTTATGGCCTTTCATATATTTGTAGTGTTGTTCAACAATCACCTGTATATGCTTTTTTTGTTTTGAGATGGAGTCTCATTCTGTTTATCTTTTATTTTATTATATTTTTATTTATTTATTTAGAGACAGAGTCTCCCTCTGTCACCCAGGCCAGAGTGCACTGGCACAATCTCAGCTCACTGCAACCTCCACCTCCCTGGTTCAAGCGATTCTCCTGCCTCAGCCTCCCCAGTAGCTGGGATTACAGGTACCCGCCACCACGCCCGACTAATTTTTGTATTTTCAGTAGAGACGGCGTTTCAGCACGTTGGCCAGGCTGGTCTCAAACTCCTGACCTCAGGTGATCCACCCACCTCGGCCTCCCAAAGTGCTGCAACTACAGGCGTGAGACACCACACCTGGTCGCTGTATCCATTCTTTAATAAAATTTCTTAATAGAATTTGATTAGATCAAGCCACAGTTCACAACTCCATGCAGCCCCTATGCCTCCAGGCCTGAAGGAGTTAACGGTAATTCTTTTTATGTTGGAGATTACCATTTTATTACCAATGCTTTGCGAAAGTGCCATTATCATAAAATTGAAAACCGCCATCAAATTCTCTCCACGTGAAGAGCGGAGGCTTTTAGATGTGGGGGCGATTCTGACGCTGAAGGGTAGCAATTACCCTGTGACCATCCTCTGCGTGGAGGATTAAAAATAATCATTAAAGTAATGAGGCGTGAGTGGGATTTAAGGAACTCTCACCGTACTTAATTTGTTTTTGTAGTGAATTATTTAAATCTTCTTCCCGGGCCCCCATGCCTCCCATTTTTTGTTTGGAAAAGAGACGTGCATTAATGGTTCTTAGAAGTGTACGTGGTGAAGCTGGTAATTAATAATATGATTTTGTTGTTGTTGTTGTTGTTTGAGACAGAGTTTCACTCTGTCGCCCAGGCTGGAGGGCAGTGGCTCGATCTCGGCTCACTGCAACCTCCACCTCCCGGGTTCAAGCGATTCTCCTGCCTCAGCCTCCCGAGTAGCTGGGACTACAGGCGCCCACCACCACGCCCGGCTAATTTTTTGTATTTTTAGTAGAGATGGGGTTTCACTGTGTTAGCCAGGATGGTCTCGATCTCCTGACCTTGTGATCCACCTGCCTCAGCCTCCCAACGTGCTGGGATGACAGGCGTGAGCCACCGCGCCCAGTCTTGTTTTTTGTTTGTTTGTTTGTTTGTTGTGTTTGTTTTTTTTTTTTTTTTGAAACAGAGCTTCACTCTTGTCATCCAGGCTGAAGTGCAGTGGCTTGATCTCGGCTCACTGCAACCTCCACCTCCCGGGTTCAAGCTATTCCCCTGCCTCAGTCTCCCGAGTAGCTGGGGTTACAGGCACCTGCCACCATGCACGGCTAATTTTTGTAATTTTGTATTTTGTTGACCAGCATGGCCAACATGGTGAAAACTGTCTCTACTAAATATACAAAATTTAGCCGGGCGTGGTGGCACACGCCTGTAGTCCCAGCTACTCAGTAGGCTGAGGCAGGAGAATTGCTTGACCACCAGGAGTTCGAGGCTGCAGTGAGCCGAGATTGCACCACTGCACTCCAGCCTGGGCAGCACAGCGAGACTCCATCTCAAGAACAACAACAACAACAACAAAAAGACCTGCCTAGCCAACATGGTGAAACCCTGTCTCTACTAAATATAGAAGAAAATTAGCCAGGCATGGTGGCAAATGCCTGTAATCCCAGCTACTCGGGAGGCCCAGGCAGGAGGATCGCTTGAACCCCGGAAGTGGAGGTTGCAGCGAGCCAAGATTGTGCCACTGCACTCCAGCCTGGGCAACAAGAGTAAAACTGTGTCTCAAAAACAGACAAAAACAGAGTGTCTTAGGGGTGTCTTAGTGGGATGATTTCGTGTCCTGATGAGAGGTTTCACTCCCTCAGGGATCTTCCCCTCCCCATGAGCCCTCCGAGGCCCGTAAGAGCAAAATGTTGACAAGCGCCTCTTAGGGCCTCCACCCTGTTGAAATGGACTTTCACTTTTATACTAAGTGCCTCAGCATGGAGGTTTTCTTTCAACACAGCAAATCCCACTGAAAAAGCTGGGAGAAGGTTGAACTGAGGGAGCATGGAGAAAACCCACCTCAAATAACCAGTGGGGTGTGGGGGTGCAGTATCCTTAAGCGTTCCTCTCTGCTGGCTTCGTAGCTGATTAAACCGAGGGGAAAATCCATGCATTCTGGTCTAGAAGGACAGGAGGCAGCTTGCGTGTCCACCTGTTAGAGGCCGGGAAATCAAGTCCCAGAGACTTGGGGGTGATAGAAATAGAATCTACGAGCTTCAACGGCCTCATCCGGAAACTGTGAGTTAAAGGCAGGGTTGAGAGAGAAATTCCTTGGCATCCAGCATGATTTAAGTTATTTCTGTGGGTTCCAGAGTATTTCTAAGTGGCACTGGTCATATAAAAGGCACTAATCAGCCGGGCACAGTGGCTCAAGCGTGTTAACCCGGCACTCTGGGAGGCCGAGGCAGGTAGATCACTTCAGGTCAGGAGTTCGAGACCAGCCTGGCCAACATGGCACAAAACCCTATCTCTACTAAAAATACAAAAATTAGCCATGTGTGGTGGTGCGTGCCTGTCATCCCAGCTACTTGGGAGGCTGAGGCAGGAGAATCGCCTGAACCCAGGAGGCAGAGGTTGCAGTGAGCTGAGATCACGCCACTGCACTCCAGCCTGGGTGACAGAGCGAGACTCCATCTCAAAAAAAAAAGCAGGGTTGAGAGAGAAATCCCTTAGCATCCAGCATTATTTAACTTCTTTCACTGGATTTGACTGTATTTATAAGTGGCACTGGTCATATAAAAGGCACTAATCAGCCGGGCGCCTCCCATGTCCAAGTGATATTCCTGCCTCAGCCTCCTGAGTAGCTGGGACTACAGGCACCTGCCACCATGCCCGGCTAATTTGTGTATTTTTAGTAGAGACGGGGTTTCATCATGTTGGCTAGGCTGGTCTCGAACTCCTGACCTCAGGTGATCCACCGGCCTCAGCCTCCCAAAGTGCTGGGATGACAAGCGTGAGCCACTGCGCCCAGCCTCTGTGTAATTTCTTATATCAAGTGAAATCTAAAAGCCCATCTGATGGGATGGTGGTGGCTGTTGAAAGGATCCTAGATTCTGCATTTCTTCTGGGCTTGCAACGTTGATCCAGCCCAACAGTTTTCTTTCTCTTTCTTTCTTTCTTTCTCTCTCTGTCTCTTTCTTTCTTTCTCTTTCTTTCTTTCTCTTTCTTTCCTTCTTTCTTTCTCTTTCTTTCTTTCTGCTTTCTTCCTTCTTTCTTTCTTTTTTTTTTTCAGAGTTTTACTCCTGTTGCCCAGGCTGGAATGCAGTGGTGCAATCTTGGCTCACTGCAACCTCTGCCTCCCAGGTTCAAGCGATTCTCCTGTCTCAGCCTCCTGAGTAGCTGGGATTACTGGCACCTGCCAACACACCCGGCTAATTTTTGTATTTTTAGTAGAGACGGGGTTTCACCCTGTTGGCCAGGCTGGTGTTGAACTTCTGACCTCAGTTGATCCACCCACCTCAGCCTCCCAAAGTGGTGGGATGACAGACATGAGTCGCCGTGCCCAGCCAGTAGTTATTTTTTTAATTCACCCCAGATTCGTAATATTTATGGCTCCGTACAAAGCAATATGGGCTTGGCTGGTAAGAAGGAGGCTGGCGTGATTTCATGTCACCTTCTGAGCACTCGCCTCTCAACAGGGAGAATTTTTCACTGTTAACCAAGCAGGTCTATTTTCAGAAATATGTAAACCGTGCCTTGCAAACACTGAGAAGCAGTTACCGCTTAGCAGTTAATCAATGGATTTAAGATCAGCTCTTGTAAGCCGAAAGATACCGTGTAATAAATGACTGTTGGTGTTGATTAAATAGCCAGACTCAGCGGAGGCACTTAATCAATCTCCAAAGCCGTTTACAGGGAGCGCACGTGCTCATAGCGGTTATGTGACAAGCTGTAAAACAGAAAATAGAAAATAGACTGGATGGCAAGTCATAATGTTGTAATCAGAATGGATCTATTTTATACACACGAGACAAATTCACAGAAAATCATTTGCAGACGGTCCCATCGTTGTGTCCGGGTTCAGTGGGTGCTGGGAGTCGCTGGGGCAAAAGGAAGGCTTTTCTCAAAGACTCAGCAGGAGAATGACTTTGATTTCTCTGAAGTCAGCCCCGTAGCTAAGGCTGCAGACAAATCAGGAGCAACTATGGCTGAGAACCCTCTTTGTGAACGTGAGCCCCAATCTCACCGTCACGGGGTGACATCACCACCACCCGTGACACCGTCAGTGTCCAAACAAGAGCGAAAGGACATTCGCAGTGCAGAAGTAAAAGATGATGCTGGCCCGGTGCGGTGCCTCGTGCCTGTGATTGCAACACTTTGGGAATTCGAGGCTGCAGAGGATTGCTTGAAGCCAGGAGTTCGAGACCTGCCTGGGCAACATGGGAAGACCCCCCACCTCTGCACACACACACACACACATGCACACACAAAACACTTGAGCCCAGGAGGTGGACGCTGCTGTGAGCCGTGATCGTGCCACTGCACTCCAGACTGGACAGCAGAGTGAGACCCCATATGAGGTGGGAGAAGGGACCTTCTCTGAGGAACCTGCACCCTCTCCCAACCCCAGGATGGAAATCAAGGAAAATCATGAGTTCTTTCCAGGAAAATTCCAGGCACCTCGCTAGCCCTGAACGGTCACTGGACAACTTGATAAGCAAGAAGGTCACAGTAGCTTAAAACAATAGTCAGCCGGGCACGGTGGCTCACGCCTGTCATCCCAGCACTTTGGGAGGCCGAGGCAGGGGGATCACCTGAGGTCGGGAGTTCAAGACCAGCCTGACCAACATGGAGAAACCCCGTCTCTACTAAAAATACAAAAATTAGCCAGGCATGGAGGCTGACTCCTGCAGTCCTAGCTACTCGGGAGGCTGAGGCAGGAGAATCACTTGAACCTGGGAGGCGGAGGCTGTGGTGAGCCGAGATTGCACCATTGCACTCCAGCCTGGGTGACAAGAATGAAATTCCATCTCAAGAGAAAGAAAGAAAGGAAGGAAGGAAGGAAGGAAGGAAGGAAGGAAGGAAGGAAGGAAAGGAAGGAAGGAAGGAAGGAAGGAAGGAAGGAAGGAAGGAAGGAAGGAAGGAAGGGAGGCATCTTAGCATACGTCCCTAAGTTGTTTTTCAGAACCCAGAACATTCGCCAAATGGCTCCCCCGACATGCCGGCCCCTGGCTGTCCTTCTTTGCTCAAAATTTCCTCCCGAGGGACCTGCAGAAAGTCACACAGACAAGCTACGGCTGACATTTTTTTCTGCTGACCCCAAGTTTTTACACAACGCTTCACTCCCTTAGCCAGTTGCCAATCAGGAAAGCTTGGACTTCACCTACGACCTGTAAGCTTTGAGATGTCCCACCTTTTTATAGCAAATCAATGTTACCTCTGCCTCCTCTGCCTTGAAAATCCCATACGTGGGGGCCCCTGGGGAGGTCAGGAGTAAAGCATGGGGTGCTCCATTCTCTTGCCAAGAAAAACACCCTCCTTTCTCTCACTGCAAATCCCAGTGTGGATGTTGGGCTTTGCTGTGTCCGGTGGGAGGACCGAAGAAAGTTCTGGAACAGAAACAGGGCTTTGAGGAGGTACCTCAAAGCTAAACAAGATAACGAGGGTGGTGTCCCAATGGAATAAGGTTGGTGACCTCCTAAGAAAGAGGAAGAAATCTCTCTCTGTCTCTCCTCTCTTGATACCTCTCCATCTCTCTTCTCATCTCCTCTCTCTCTCTCTTTTTTTCTTTCTCAGTACCTCTCTCTCTCTCTGTCTCTCCTCTCCTCTCTTCTCCTCTCTTCTCCTCGCTCTCTCTCTCTCTCTTCTCTTTCGATATCTCTCCATCTCTCTTCTCATCTCCTCTCTCTCTCTCTCTCTGTCTCTCTCTTCCTCTCTCTCTCTCTCTCCCTCCCTCTCTCTGTCTGCAGAAGCATACATCAGGGAAATGCCCTGTGAGGACAGAGAGGGAAGGCAGCTGTCTGCACCCTGGAAGGGGCAAGGGAACCCTCTCCAAAACCCACCCATGCCAGCGACTCCCCGATTCTGGACTTGCATCTTCTAGAACTGTGAGAAAATAAAGGTCTCTTTTGCAGGCTGCACACTCTGAGCTGTTTTGCAATAACCAGCCCGAGCTGACGAACTGTGCTTTGTAGACTCAGGTAGATAAGGATCCACCCAACATTCCCTCCTAGCTCAGGACAAAACTGGCAAGTGCCTCATGTTGTCGACCCATCCCCACGGCCCTGGAAGGTCCCAAAGCTGTCAGGAAAAGGTCATTTCTGTAAAAGCGTCTTCACTGCTTTTAGAGGAAGCTGCTGACAGACTTTGCGGTGGTGCCCGATGTAACAAGCTGGGTCCAAACAGCTCGGCGTTCAGGGCCAGGGTTAATGAGGAACATGTCTCGGCCAGTGTTTCTACTTAATTAGGCCTTTTTCATACCGATTGGACTATTTTTTTATGACGGTCCAGTCCAATTGCCCTCAAACATGATAAACTGATTACATGTGCTCTGTTGCAGGAGTTTTTAATAAATATGAACCATCTGAGTACAATCACCCACTCCTCTAGGAGGCCTCAACGGCGGCTTAACCAAACTCATTTCTTTTTATTTTTATTTATTTATTTATTTTTGAGACGGAATCTCGCTCTGTCACCCAGGCTGGAGTGCAGTGGTGCAATCTCAG
Source organism: Pan paniscus (assembly GCF_029289425.2). NCBI lineage: Eukaryota > Metazoa > Chordata > Mammalia > Primates > Hominidae > Pan > Pan paniscus. The sequence goes on along the minus strand of NC_073273.2, from coordinate 46,127,279 downwards.
CTCACTGCAAATTCCCCCTCCCGGGTTCAAGCGATTCTCCTGCCTCAGCCTCCCGAGTAGCTGGGACTACAGGCACCTGCCACCACGCCTGACTAATTTTTGTATTTTTAGTAGAGACGGGGTTTCACCGTGTTGGCCAGGCTGGTCTCGAACTCCTGACCTCAGGTGATCCTCCCGCCTCGGCCTCTGAAAGTGCTGGGATGACAGACGTGAGCCTCCACGCCCGGCCCCAAACTTGTTTCTTTATTCCGTCTCAGTATTCAGAAAACATCCTTTAAGGCATGGAGCGATTTGAGAGCAAAACAGAACCCCTCCTTTTGAGACAGAGGGATCTGGGCGTCAAGAAGGGTCTGTAGCTTCTCTATGGGATCCTGTGGAGCTTGGAGGGCTCTGTCAAAGCTCTTACTGCAGAGAGCACAGGGTGTTCGCTGGTGTGTGAGGCTTAGGGCCTTCGCGGGTTTAGAGAGTCTCAGGCGGCCTAAGTCATATTCATTCACTCACAGAGTCAGCGGCTCCGGCCACCCGCTGGCATGGGTGGCTTTTATCAAGGGCTTCCTTCCTCTTCCAGGGTGGAGACAGCCGCCTTCTCGCTCTGTCCTCTCAGGGCCTTTCCCAGGTGTGTATGCTCCTGCAGAGAGAGAAAGAGAGAGAGAGAGAGACAGAAAGAAAGAAGAAGAGAGGAGAAGAGAGAGAGAGGGTGTACAGAGAAAGAGAAACAAAGAGAGAGATGAGGGGGAAAGAGAGACAGAGAGAGAAAGAAACAGAAAGAGGAGAAGACATGAGAGGAGAGAGAGACAAAGAGAGAGAGAAAGAGAAAGGTACCGAGGAAGAGAAAGGTACCGAGAAAGAGAGGGAAGTAGGAGAAAAGGAAGAGAAAGAGACAGACAGAGAGAAAGAAGAAGAGAGGAGAAGAGGGGGGTGTACAGAGAAACAGAGAGAGACAGAAAGAGAGAGAGGAGAGAGGAAAGACAGAGGTGCTGAGAAAGAGAGAGAGAAGACAGGAAAGAGAGAGGTGCTGAGAAAGAGAGAGAGAAGACAGGAAAGAGAGAGGTGCTGAGAAAGAGAAAGAGGAGAAAATAAAGAGAGAGAGAGAGAAAGACAGAGAGAAACGAGAGGAGAAGAGACAGAGGGAGAGAGGTACCAAGAAAGAGAGAGAGAGACAGAGAGAAAGAAGAAGAGAGGAGAGGAAAGGGGGGGTGTATAGAGAAAGAGAGAGAGAAAAAAAGAGAGAGGAGACAGGAAAGAGAGAGGTACTGAGAAAGAGAGAGAGGAGAAAATAAAGAGAGAGAGAGAAAGACAGAGAGAAACGAGAGGAGAGGAGATAGAGGGAGAGAGGTACCAAGAAAGAGAGAGAGACAGAGAGACAGAAAGAGAGAAAGAAGAAGAGAGGAGAGGAGAGGAGGGGGGGTGTACAGAGAGAGAGTAGAGGGGAAAGAGAGAGGTACTGAGAAAGAGAGAGAGAAGGAAATAAAGAGAAGGAGAGAGAGATAAAGAAACAGAGTCAGCGGCTCTTCATTTGCTGGTCCACACACACAAGCCCACCAGGATAGACAGTGAAGCAGCTGAACTGCAGGGAGAAGAGAGGGTAGAAGGCATTTGCAGCAAGACACACGGGGAAGGATGACCCAAAATCGTGATGCGAGTTTGAGAGTCAGACTCGATATACCAGCATTATTACCCGATAAAGGCCAAACAGGGATTCTAGGAGGGCCTTAATATTTTTGTCTTAGTTGCTCGTGTCAAAAGCAGCACCAGGCTGGAGGTGGTGGCTCACACCTGTAATCCCAGCCCTTTGGGAGGCCGAGGCGGGTGGATCACTTGAGGTCAGGAGTTCAAGACCAGCCTGGCCCACATGGAGAAACTCCATCTCTACTAAAAATACAAAAATTAGCCAGGTGTGCTGGCAGGTGCCTGTCATCCCAGCTATTCCGGAGGCTGAGGCAGGAGAATCTCTTGAACCCGGGAGGCGGAGGTTGCAGTGAGCCGAGATCACACCATTACACTCCAGACTGGGCGACAGAGAGATACTCGGTCCCAGAAAAAAAAAAAAAAAAAAAAAAAAGCAGCACCATTTGCCAAGCAAGACAGCTGAAGAATACCAGGTTTGGATACCGTGATGATTAATACGGAATGTGAAGTTGATTGGATTGAAGGATGCAAAGTATTGATCCTGGGTGTGTCTGTGAGGCTGTTGCCAAAGGATATCAACATTGGAGTCAGTGGGCTGGGAGAGGCAGAATCACCTTCTATCTGGGCGGGCATCATCTAATCAGCTGTTGGCACAGCTGGAATATAATCAGGCACAAAAATGTGCAAAGAGACAGTGGCCTAGACTGCCAGCCTCCATCTTTCTCCCATGCTGGATGCTTCCTGCCCTCGAACATCTGACTGCAAGTTCTTCAGTTTGGGGACTGGGAATGGCTCTTCTTGCTCCTCAGCCTGCAGACAGCCTGTTGTAGGACCTGGTGATTGTGTGAGTTCATACTTAATAAACTCCCATTTATAGATAGATACATAGATGACAGATAGATAGACAGACAGACAGACAGATAGATAGATAGATACACAGATAGATATATAGATACATAGATAGATAGATGATAGATAGATAGACAGATAGATAGATACATAGACAGATACACAGATAGATATATAGATAGATACATAGATACATAGATAGATACATAGATTGATACATAGATACACAGATAGATAGATAGAAAGATACATACATACATACATACATACGTACATAGATGATAGATAGATAGACAGATAGATACATAGATAGATATACAGATACATAGATAGATAGATAGATACATAGGTAGACAGATAGATTGATACGTAGATAGATAGATACATACATAGATACATACATACATACATACATAGACACATAGATACATAGATACATACATACATAGATACATAGATAGATACATACATACATATATACATAGATACATAGGTACATACATAGATAGATAGATACATACATACATAGATAAATAGGTACATAGATACATACATAGATACATAGAAAGATACATAGATAGATAGATAGATACATACATACATAGACAGATACATAGATAGATACATAGATAGATAGATACACAGATACATAGATAGATAGATGCATACATACATACATAGATACATAGATACATAGATAGATACACAGTTAGATGATAGATAGATAATAGATAGATACATACATACATACACAGATAGATACATAGATACATACATAGATGCACAGATAGTTAGATGATAGATAAATATATACATAGATAGATACGTAGATACATACATACATACATACATACATAGATACACAGATAGATACACAGTTAGATGATAGATAGATAGATAGATAGATAGATAGATAGATAGATAGATAATAGATAGATACATACATACATAGATACACAGATAGATACATAGATACACAGATAGATGATGATAGATAGATAGATAGATAGATAGATAGATAGATAGATAGATAGATAGATTTTATTAGTTCTGTTCCTCTAGAGAACCCTGATTAATACAGGTAGAAACGGGTGAGGTAGTGTGAGTGCCTCACTGAAGTGAAGGTGCCCTCTCCCCAGCAGGGTACGAAGAGGCTGTGGGCATCACAGACCACAGACCGGGTGTGAGATCTGGCAGCCAAGGACTTCAAGGCAGATACAACCAGCTTTATGCAGTATCTGCCAATGGGAAGGGGTAGGATGAGGCAAGGTCGCCACCCGGAACAGAGACCCACGTCCACAAAACAGGGGCAAAATTGGGAAAAGCCGGCAGTGACGCGATTGAAAGCCACTTTTTTATTGCACTGGCAGATATGATTTAAATGGGGGTGCGATGAGAATACGTTCAAAGGAATCATTGTATTTAGGAGTAGGATGTGAGGGAGGACTCTTGGGCATTTGGATGTCGAGAGACAGAGAGAAAGAAACATTTTCAGGGGACATTTTGAAAGGAGACTTGTTAATAATTCAAGGGGCAAAGGCGTTCCAAGCTGTACCTGGAAAGTATTTTAAGCCAAACTACAGCCTACACTAAAGAACGGTTTCCAGCCTGTTGTCTGACTTGCTACCAAAAATGCATTTAAAGTAGAAATTTGGAGGCTGGTCCTCTTGAAACGCGGTGCAAACGATGCCCCCAATTTTTATATTAGACGCAGAGAGAGACACTTATGAGGCAGTCTCGCCAACATAAGATATTAGAGAAAAAATTGGAAAGAGCAGTGTAGGATATTTCCCTCAACAAGGTTGCAAGCAAAGATGGATGTATTTGCAAATAAGAAATTTATGAAATACTGTTGCAAAGCTCATGTTTGCAAGGCGTCTCCACCCACAATGGGGTCTCGAGACAAAGAGAGTAGGTCTCAGCACCAAGCCCTGCTCATGTTGTTTGGAACGGCGCCATTGGCTTTCTTTGTGTTTCTGTTTTGTATTATAGTGTATGACGGCTCTCTGGCCTCTCTGGGTCTGTCAGGGAACCAAGTGTCCACTGTGCCCAAGAAGGAAAAAGGAAAAAAGTGGACTGGACCTTCTCTGTCCTCTCTAAACCTCTGGATAACATGTGTCCCTCAAGGGTCCCAAGGGGTGAGCAAAGTCAATGTTTTCCAATCTTCAAACCAGGCTGGATACCACGGGTCCCTCAAGGGTCCCAAGGGGTGAGCAAAGTCAGTGTTTTCCAATCTTCAAACCAGAGCAGATACTATCGATTCCTCAAAGGCCCCAAGGGGTGAGCAAAGTCAATGTTTTCTGCTCTTCAAACCAGGCCGGATTCCACGAGTCCCTCAAGGGTCCCAAAGGGTGAGCGAAGTCAACATTTCACAATCTTCATACCAGACCGGATACCACAAGTCCCTCAAGGATCTCAAAGGGTGAGCAAAGTCAATGTTTTCCAATCTTCAAACCAGGCCGGATATCACGGGTCCCTCAACGGTCCCAAGGGGTGAGCAAAGTCAATGTTTTCTGCTCTTCAAACCAGGCCGGATTCCACGAGTCCCTCAAGGGTCCCAAAGGGTGAGCAAAGTCAACATTTCACAATCTTCAAACCAGACCGGATACCACAAGTCCCTCAAGGATCTCAAAGGGTGAGCAAAGTCAATGTTTTCCAATCTTCAAACCAGACCAGATGCCATGGATCCCTCAAGGGTCCCAAGGGGTGAGCAAAGTCAATGTTTTCCAATCTTCAAACCAGGTTGGATACCACGGGTCCCTCAAGGGTCCCAAGGGGTGAGCAAAGTCAGTGTTTTCCAATCTTCAAACCAGAGCAGATACCATGGATTCCTCGAAGGCCCCAAGGGGTGAGCAAAGTCAATGTTTTCTGCTCTTCAAACCAGGCCGGATTCCACGAGTCCCTCAAGGGTCCCAAAGGGTGAGCAAAGTCAACATTTCACAATCTTCAAACCAGACCGGATACCACAAGTCCCTCAAGGATCTCAAAGGGTGAGCAAAGTCAATGTTTTCCAATCTTCAAACCAGACCAGATGCCATGGATCCCTCAAGGGTCCCAAGGGGTGAGCAAAGTCAATGTTTTCCAACCTTCAAACCAGGCCAATACCACGGGTCCCTCAGGGGTCCCAAGGGGTGAGCAAAGTCAATGTTTTCCAATCTTCAAACCAGGCCGATACCACGGGTCCCTCAAGGGTCCCAAGGGGTGAGCAAAGTCAATATTTCACAATCCTCAAACCAGACCAGATGCCACGGGTCCCTCAGGGGTCCCAAGGGGTGAGCAAAGTCAATGTTTTCTGCTCTTCAAACCAGGCCAAATACCACGAGTCCCTCGAGGATCCCAAGGGGTGAGCAAAGTCCATGTTTCACAATCTTCAAACCAGACCGGATACCACGGGTCCCTCAAGGGTCCCAAGGACTGAGCATAGTCAATGTTTTCCAATCTTCAAGCCAGAAGATGCCGCCATATTGATTGGCCAATTGTCTTGGACTCAGCAAAGCATCTTCCTTAATGACCTTTCCCTGTCTACATCTAAAACAAAGGAATCCATGGCCTTCAACCACAGACCCTCCTTCCCCAGAGTAACCTCTCTACACTGGAGTGTCTATCTTGGTGTCCAGCCTAGAGATAATGGTCCTGTGGGAATTTAGCTGGAATCTCATAGCAAGGAGAGTGAATGTGGAGACCTTGGGCCCTTCCTGATTCTTCCAAGAAAATGGCAGATGGGTGAGGCTTCCAAGAGGAAGAACCAACCTCATCCATCTACCCTTTTCTCCTTCAAGATGAACATGCTCAAGCAATGATGGTCTGGAATGTCTTGGGATTGTTTTGTTGGAAGGAGCATTAGAGGTGGAATCTCTCTCAAAACAAAGAGGAACATGACTCAGGAAAACAAAGCAAGTCCTTCAAACTCAGACACTTAAGTGTCTTGGCTCTGAGCCTAGCATCTTTGCCTCCGCCCTGACCTGCGATGAGACCCTTTGAGACTTTTTTTTTTTTTTTGAGATGGAGTCTCGCTCTGTCATCCAGGCTGGAGTGCAGTGGCATGATCTCAGCTCACTGCAACCTCCACCTCCTGGGTTCAAGCGATTCTCCTGCCTCAGCCTCCTGAGTAGCTGGGATTACAGGTGCCCGCCACCACACCCAGCTAATTTTTGTATTTTTAGTACAGATGGGATTTCACCATCTTTGCCAGGCTGGTATTGAACTCCTGACCTCGTGATACACCCACCTCAGCCTCCCAAAGTGCTGGGATTACAGGTGTGAGCCATGGTGCCCAGCCTGAGACTTTTTTTAGTTTTGTAAGGTTTTAAATAGACTGACAGGTACAGAGAGCAATGGGGCAGAGACAGTAGACTCAGCACCCAACAGGAATGGAAGATTTAAGACTAAGTCATTTTTTTTTCCTTTTTGAGGCAGAGTCTCACTCTGTCACCCAGGCTGGAGTGCAGTGGTATGATTGTAGCTCACTGCAACATGCGCCTCCCGAGTTCAAGCAATTCTCCTGCCTCAACCTTCCAAGAAGCTGGGATTACAGCGTCCGCCAACATGCCCGGCTAATTTTTGTATTTTTAGTAGAGACGGGGATTTACTGTGTTGGCCAGGCTGGTCTTGAACTCCTGACCTGATGTGATCCACCCGCCTCGGCCTCCGAAAGTGCTGGGATTACAGGCGTGAGCCACCTCACCCAGTCAGTTTCATTCTCTTTTAAGAGACAGAAACACAGCTGAGGTTCTCCCTGGAAACCTCCTGGTCAGTACAGACCCTCCTTCCCCAGAGCAACTTCTCTGTATTAGAGTGTTTTTCCTGCACCTCCGTTCTTAACACTTTCAAGGCTGATATATCAATAAGCAACATTCAGGATTGCTTTCTGCGTGTCACAAAAGCCACATGGATGAGAAAGAAGCTAGTCTAAAAGCGATGGCTCACGCCTGTAATCCCAGCACTTTGGAAGGCCAAGGCAAGTGGATCATGAGGTCAAGAGTTTGAGACCAGCCTGACCAACATGGTGAAACCCCGTCTCTACTAAAAATAGATAAATTAACTGGGCATGGTGGCAGGCACCTGTAATCTCAGCTACTCGGGAGGCTGAGGCAGGAGAATGGCTTGAAACCGGAAGGCGGAGGTTGCAGTGAGGCAAGATCGTGCGCCAGCCTGGATGACAGAGCAAGACTCCGTCTCTAAATAAACAAATAGCCGCGTGCTACGGGATTCCAATAATAGAATATGGTAGAAGACGTCAAACTATGGAGATGGTGAAAAGATGTGTGGTTGCAAACAGTGAGGATGGAGTGATGGATAGGAGGGGAGTGGAGGCTTTTCAGGGCAGTGAAAGTATTCTGTGGAATCTTACAGTGGTGGATCTGTGGCATTATATCTTTGTTCAAACCCACAGACCAGCTGTCTTCAGCCTTTTTGGCATCGGGAACCAGTTTTGTGGAAGATAATTTTTCCGTGGATTGGTGCTGGGATGGTTTTGGAAGGATTCAGGTACATTGCATTGATTGTCCAATGCTGAGGTGCAATGGTATGATCATAGCTCCCTGCAGCCTCCACCTCCTGGGCTCAAGTGATCCTCCCGCCTCAGCCTCCCAAGGAGCTGAGACTACAGGCATGCACAACAATGCCTGCCTGGTTAATTTTTTTATTTTTGTAGAGATGGGATCTTGCTCTGTTTTCCAGGCTGGAGTGCAGTGGTACGATCAGGGCTCACTGCAGCCTCCACCTCCTGGGCTCAAGCGATCCTCCTCCCTCAGCCTCCCAAGGAGCTGAGACTAGAACAGTGCACCACCAAGCCCAGCTAGTTTTTAGATTTTTTTGTAGAGAAGGGGTCTTGCTATGTTGTCCAGGCTGGTCCCAAACTCCTGGGCTCAAGTGATCTTTATTTTAATCCTTATTTTTACTTATTATTAAGTCCAATGTGTCTAGCACTATACCCTAGAAAGGATCCTTTCCAAAATAGTGGAATTAATATCTCAGAACACGTGCTTGCTTTGGCAGCACATAACCTATATTAATATCTCAGAACACATTGCCTAGTAAAATAGACACTTGAAGAGACAAGAAAACTTTCTTTCTTTCTTTCTTTCTTCCTTTCTTTCTTCCTTTCTTTCTTTCTTTTCTTTCTTTCTTTCTTTCTTTTCTTTCTCTGTCTCTCTCTCTTTTTTTTTCTTGAGATGGAGTCCCCCTGTGTCATCCAGGCTGGAGTACAGTGGCACGATCTCAGCTCACTGCAATCTCTGCATCCTGGGTTCAAGCGATACTCCTGTCTCAGCCTCCCAAGTAGCTGGGATTACAAGCAGGTATGGCCAGCTCACTTGTGTATTTTTAGTAGAGATAGGGTTTCACCATGTTGGCCAGGCTGGTCTCAAACTCCTGACCTCAGGTGATCCACCCACCTCAGCCTCCCAAAGTGCTGGAATTACAGGTGTGAGCCACTGCGCCCAGCCAGTTTTAGGTTTTTAAAACAAGCCTACAGCCGAGTGCAGCAGCTCACATCCACAATCCCAGCATTTTGGGAGGCCAAGGTGGGAGGATCATTTGAGTCCAGGAGTTTGAGACCAGCCTGGACAACAGGGCAAGACCCCATCTCTAAAAATATAAAATTAGCTGGGCATGGTGTCGTGTGCCTGTGATCCCAGCTACGCAGGAGGCTGAGGTATGAGGGCTGCTTGAGTCCAGGAGTTTGAGGCTGCATTGAGCTGTGATGGCACTACTGCATTCTAGCCTGGGCAACAGAGCAAGACACTGTCTCTTAAAAAACAAACCAAAAAAAAATCCATTTAAGGTACATTGCACTTGTCTCCAAAATGCAAGTGGAGGTGAGGTCTGTATACTGACCTGGTTTCCCTATATTCATTGTAAACATTTTTGTTAAACATCTACATCCCTGCCAAGAATTTTAATTGTCCTAGAAATTACACATGGTAACTTAAGGTTATAAAAATCTTAGTAAAATTAAAACGTAGATCCCTCTTCAGGAAAGAGAAACAGAAATCTCACTCAACTCTCAGGCACGGATATTATTGAAAAAGCAAACCACATAGTTATATGTAATATTCTAAATAACAACCATCTGCCTATAATAAAGCTAAAATAAGACAGAGCTCAGATAAAACAGAATATTCCTTTATTAAAAAAAAAGTTTGCAAGAAAGGTTTGCATCTCTAAACACCTCCCAAAATACTTGCTTTATAATAGTTAATATCTTTAGTATTATACCACGTTGGAGAAAGTTGCAGGCATTAAAATTCAGCGCATTAATTTTCTCTCCGTGAAAGCCTTCTGGCCAATTATAGACAAGCTCACGGGGCCGGCACGCGGGTAAATTCACTTAGTCTCCCTATGTAGGTGTTTCTGCTTTCTGTAATACACCATGTGGCATTGATACTATTGATCTCATGTTATTAGATATATTAAAACTCCAAAGCCACTTTGGAAAATATAATCATTCTGCAAGTTTTCAGAAACTTAAGAACTTGAAAACCAACAGCAACCCACCCTTGAACATTTGGCAAAATTTAATTCTCAGTTATGAATAAGATTGTCTCTCGTTTTCCCCAGAAAAGCTCACAGAAACGTCTGCCCGTTTCTAGTAACAACGGGTAAACCCGACCATAAAAGTCATTCCTAGAAGCAGCAATTAAAGGGACAGTATTGTCTTTGGGATAAAATTTCTTCTGGAGAAAAAAAAAAAAATGCTCTAGGAAATCTTTGAAATATCTCCAAAGAGTTGATTGATCCATATGCTGGGAGTTAATAATTTCTGTGATGTAAAGTTATCGTGGCATATGAAGAAAAAGGAAAACGGAACCAGGAAAGCATTTTAAATTATTATAATTATATCTGTCCATCACAAATTAAGAGGAAATTGTAAACCCTCCCAAAATAGAGTGGGGGCTGCTAAAATCAATTCCTGATTTTCTTCTGTTTCTCTCACATTCAAACTTCAATGAACAAAGTCTCGGGGCTTTGAAAAGTCAAATTGAATACAATCCAATTAGGATGAATTTGGCCTTTCATTTGTGGTTCAGAGCTGTGTTTCTGTGACCGGGTTTATGAACCCAGACAGCTCGTACAAATTAACCTTAATTACACGGTGTTCGGGGTAACCATATAAACAGCAATCTCTTCAATGGGCTTCATGTTTGCAAATGTGCCAATGGTAAGAGGTGGGCTTCACGCGGGGGGCAGAGCATCGTGTCCAGAGTCTGATCTCTCCTTTGGCATCCTCAAGCAAAAGGGTTCTGGTCACAACTGCAGCTTTCTCAGGGGAGCCACCTGGTTTCTGAAGAGGGCTGGCCCAGTATGCTCTGGTGACCTTCGGGGGTTGGGGAGAGAGACTCCTCTTCACATCTGTGTTATGTGCTTCTAGAGCCTCCTGCCCTGGGGTCATTCGCCTCCCTGCCCTTCCCAAGATGCTCAAGAACTCATCCATGTGCCTTCTGCTCTGAGACTGTGATGAAGAGTTCTGTTTAATGCAGCAAACATATTGCCATCCGTTTATCCATTAATGCACTGATCAATCAATTCATTGATCCATCCATCCACTCATCTCTTTACCCACACATCCATTCATCCATTTATTTATGTGTCCAGCCACCTATTCACCCATCCACCTACCCATCCATAGACTCATCCACCCATCCATCCACTTATCTATCTATCCATCCACCCATCTGTCCATCCACTCATCCACCCTTCCATCCATCTGTCCATCCATTAATCCATCCATCTATGTACCATTCCACTCATCCATCCATCCATTCATCCATCCACCCTCCCATCTATCTGCCCATCCATTTATCTACCATTCCATCCATCCATTCATCCACCCACCCATCCATCCATTCCTCCACTCTCCCATCTATCTGTCCATCCGTCCATCCACCCACCCATCCATTCATCTACTTACACATTTATCTATCCACCCATCCACTCATTCATCCATATTTCCACCCATCCATCTATCCATTCATCCATCCACCCATTCATCCACACACACACCCATATATTCATTCACTCCCCCATTTATTCATCCGTTTATTCATCCATCCACTCACCCACCCATTCACCCTCCCATCCATCCTTCAATCCCCTCATCCATCCATTCATTCAGCCAGACAGCCACCTACCCATCTATCCATCCATCCATCCATTCATCAATCCATCTATCCATCTATCCATCCATTCATCCATCCATTCATCCATCCATTCATCCACCCTTCCATTCATTCATCCATCCATCTATCTAGCATTCCATCCATCCATCCATCCATCCATCCATCCACCCATCCATCCATTCATCCACCTTCCCATCTATTCATCCATCATCTATCTATCATTCCATCCATCCATCCATCCACCCTCCCATCTATCTATCCATCCATGCATTTATCTACCATTTCATTTATGCATCCATCCATCCACCCATCTATTCATCCATCCAGCCACCTCCATCTATCCATCCATCTATGCATCCATTCATCCATCCATTCATCTACCCTCTCATCCATCCATCCACCTACATGTTTATCCATCCATCCATCCACTCATTCATCCATCTTTCCACCCATCCATCTATCCATTCATCCATCCACTCATTCATCCACCCACATACCCACACATTCATTCACCCTCCCATTTATTCATCCATCATTAATCCATCCACCCACCAATTCACCCTCCCATCCATACATCCATCCCCTCATCCATGCATTCATCCAGCCAGCCAGCCACCTACCCACCTGTCCATCCATCCATCCATCCACCCATTCATTCATCCATCCATCAATCCATCCATCCATCCGTCCATCCTTCCTTCACTCACTGAGAGATGAACGAAACATACCCCTCTGCCCAAGAAGAGCTCACTGTCCCCTGGGGAAGCTGATTATCATGGAGGTGTGTGGGCAAAGTGAATGACGCCAACAAGGTCATTTGACACAGAGGAGCAGCCCCAGAAGCCGTGTGGGAGAGGGAGAATCATTAAGCCATAATCCAGTTTGAGCCACTTAAAGAGGACTTCTGCAACATAATCACGCAAAAACAGGTAACTTCTAGTGGGCGTCCCTTACAGTATCCCCATCAGGGAGGTACTATTTGGAATTTTACAAGATTGATTTAAAATAAACCTAAGGAAACCGCACAAGCAACCAACAAACAGGTGTCTCCTTGCTTTCAATGCAGCTAAGGTGTCCTTGAGCCACAATGAGGATGCCCTGCCTTTATATTCAGCTGTAGGCAGCACGTGACAATGGAAGCCGTCCATCTGTCCATCCATTCATGCATCCATCTATCTACCATTCCATCCATGCATCCATCCACGCATCCATCCATGCATCCATCCATCCATGCATCCATCCATCATCTATCTACCATTCCATCCATGCATTCATCCATGTATCCATCCATGCATCCATGAATCCATCCATCCATTCATGCATCCATCTATCTACCATTCCATCCATGCATCCATCCATGCATTCATCAATGTATCCATGCATCCATGCATGCATCCATCCATCCATCCATCTACCATTCCATCCATGCATCCATCCATCCATGCATCAATCCATCCATCCATCCATTCATCCATCCATCCATCCATCCATCTACGATTCCATCCATGCATCCATCCATCCATGAATCCACACATCCATCCATCCATCCATCCATCCATCCATCCATCCATCCATCTATCTACCATTCCATCCATCCATGGATCCATCCATGCATCCATCCATGCATCCATCCATCCATTCATCCATCCATCTACCTACCATTCCGTCCATGTATCCATCCATGCATTCATCCATGAATCCATGCATCCATCCATGCATCCATCCATCCATTCATCCATCCATCTAACATTCCATCAATCTATCTACCATTCCATCCATGCATCCATCCATTCATTCATCCCTCCATCTACCATTCCATCCATCTATCTACCATTCCATCCATGCATCCATCCATGCATTCTTCCATGCATCCATCCATCCATTCATTCATCCATCTACCTACCATTCCATCCATGCATCCATCCATGCATTTGTCCATGAATCCATGCATCCATTCATCCATTCATCCATCCATCTAGCATTCCATCCATCTATCTACCATTCCATTCATGCATCCACCCATGCATCTATCCATCCATTCATCCGTCCAACCATCTACCATTCCATCCATCTACCATTCCATCCATGCATCCATGCATGCATCCATCCATGAGTCCATGCATCCATCCATCCATCCATGCATCCATCCATCCATCCATCTTGTCTTTATCCCGCCAAGACTCTACAGAGACACCCCTCTGTAGAGTGGGTAAAGAGAAACTAACTTCTCCCTGGGGCTTTCCCAAGAGGTATGGCCGGAGTGCAGACACGTCAGTTATGCAGTCAATGCTGAGTGAGTTGACTCAGTCAACGCTGAGTGAGGGGCCATGTAGTCAACACCACGCAGTCAGCCCTGAGTGGGGAGTAAGAGGGAGGGCACCTTGAGGACAAAACATTAAGCATTGTGCACATCTTCACATCTCTCTGAGGTATGGCTTCACCCAGGATGACCTGACACCAGGACATTCTGCTCTCAGGTGCCATGTTGGTGTCATAGAAAGGGAATCAGTTAAAATCATGAACATTCCAGGCGTCCGCTTTTATTCTAAGAATATAGCACTCCATTTGAAAAGAAACAAGGTCCTCCACCTTTCTGTTCTGGGAGCCTTTAACTCTGGAGATCTTCCTTTGCACATATACTGGTGGGCTTGCTTCTGCCCCTTTCTGGGTATCTCCACACAGTCGTCCTTGGAGAGACCAAACGCCTGGCAGCCGGTGTAGTTTCCTGTTGGGTCACAGAGTCTTCCTCCCCAAAAGAGCCGCCGTCACCCCTCTCCTGATAGCTCAGAGCTGCTGGCCAGCTCACACAGGTCTCTCCTGAATTCATTGCCCTCCCTTCCAAGCCGTGCTGTATTTTAATATACTTTTTCAAGGAGTTTATGATCTCTGCTGCTTTCATAGCATCTTTCAAGAGTATCAAACTGTGGTCCCCTCTTTGAGTTGTTAATAAAACTACAGTACAATAGTGCATGGGTATCAGAGGTCTGTAGACCTTTCTCACGACTTACCAACCTGACATGAAATCATTAATGATTACTCCACCGTCCTTGAGTTTTTAGACAGTTGCTGTATAATGATCTTTCCCTTCCTACCTTTTTCTGGTTTCTTGATGAGATGGTTATCTGGGGCTCTGTCAGGTCCTGATGGAATTCAACCGGACTGGATTCACGTTTTCCTTCCCGGCGCTGGCTCCGTTGATTTTCTCGTCATGAAATAAATTAATTGCTTTGACAGGATTCAGGTGAAAATTCCAAACATATGGCTTATTATTTAATAATGGTTTCACCGAAGGCTCTATTAAGTAACCCAAATGTAGTCAGGTTTAGATGAGCCTTTAAATCTTCGATTTTGAAACTAAATGGTACTAATTATTCGAGTGACAAAATAAGCCAGACCTGTCAGCTTCGAAGTTTAAAAATAATACTCAGGCAGACCCAATTGGTGAGCGGGTCTAATGGATATTGATTGATTATGTCCTGTTTCCATCCACTTCCCATTGTGTCTTAGAGGCATTTTACCTCTGGGGGTGGGTGATGGAAGAGAGGCTTTTTCTACTGAAGGCTGCTTGGTAGTGTAGACAAAAGAGAGTTTAGGGCCAGGTGGGGTGGCTCATGCCTGTAATCCCAGTACTTTGGGAGGCTGAGGCAGGTGGATCACAAGGTCAGCAGTTTGAGACCAGCCTGGCCAACATGGTGAAACCCCATCTCTACTAAAAATACAAAAATTAGCCAGGTGTGGTGGCGGGCACCTGCAGCCCCAGCTACTAGGTATTTTGTATTTGTATTTGTATTTTTAGCCATGATTGTTTGCTGCACCTATCAACCCATCATCTAGGTTTTAAGCCCCGCATGCATTAGGTATTTGTCCTAATGCTCTCCCTCTGCCTGCCCCCCACCCCCCAACAGGCCCCAGTGTGTGATATTTCCCTCCCTGTGTCCCTGTGTTCTCATTGTTCAACTCCCACTTATGAGTGAGAACATGCGGTGTTTGGTTTTCTGTTCTTGTGATAGTTTACTGAGAATGATGGTTTCCAGCTTCATCCATGTCCCTGCAAAGGACATGAACTCATCCTTTTCTATGGCTGCATAGTATTCCATGGTGTCTATGTGCCACATTTTCTTTCTCCAGTCTTTCACTGATGGGCATTTGGGTTGGTTCCGAGTCTTTGCTATTGCAAACAGTGTTATGATATACATATGTGTGCATGTGTCTTTATAGTAGAATGACTTATAATCCTTTGGGTATGTACCCGGTAATGAGATTGCTGGACCAAATGTTATTTCTAGTTCTAGATCCTTGAGGACTTGCCACATTGACTTCCACAATGGTTGAACTAATTTACACTCCCACCAACAGTGTAAAAGCCTTCCTATTTCTCCACATCCTCTCCAGCATCTGTTGTTTCCAGTCAGCAAGTTTTTGATTCAGGTCCTCTTTTGAAAAGTTGCCAGCAGAGAAACTTGGACTTACCCCTGGTGCCCTTTGATCTCTGCAGATTCCTCTGTTATTTGGAGGACAAACCCTGCCAAGGTCAGAAAACTCCCACACCTCTGTGACAGCAGGGACATTAGTGTTTAGAAAAAGACTGTCTATTTATGGGGAAAGTGCAGTGGAAAGAAACCTCATGCATGTAGGGGTGTCTCTGTGTAGGAATAAAAGCAGCTCGGTCTAAATAGAGCATGACTTCTGCATCCTGGAAAAGAGCCTCAGCTCTCTGTTTTCTTCGAGGGCGACCGTCGTCTTTGTAATCCGAGCCACACCACCTGAGTTTCCTTCCTGTCATCGAGAACCCTGAAATAACCCCAGTCTTTCCTTGAGTCCTGGTCTCTTGTTGTTAATCAGAGAAGCTTTGCAACGCACCTGCTTGGTGGCGAAGACACGCGGAGTGGCCATGGGAAGACGCCTGAGGAATTCCAAGGAATAGACACTCTGGTAGATGCTACATTCGTGCCCTGCTCAGGTGTTAATATTTTGGGATGGATCTTATAATGAGGAGTGATTCCAGTAACGCAGAGGTGTGTTTATAGCAGCTGCATACGACGACCCTCTCTCTTTAGCGAGCGGAGCTGGTACTTCCCATTCCCAGCCATTTGAGTTCCACAACCAGAGAGTTTCGAGTATTTTACCTGCCACGCACTTCCACGGAATGAGCTGTGTTTATGTGCACAGGATGTCCGCGAGCTTTTGGAAGAATCCTGATGGACAAAGGGCCAACTAAATCCTCTTCCACCTTGCTTATTTTTGTGCCTGAAATGGGTGAGGCAGGTCTTTCTTCTGTATATAGTTTTTGACACAAATCCTTCTGAATGCAACGCTGTCTTTCCACAGAATCCCCCACCGTTCCCTCTGGTTTTTTCCCCCAGTTTGAGTTCTAACGATAAATAAACAGCACCGTTTACAAACATGCCTTTTTAATTGAGGGAAAATCTGTGGTCATCAGGCTTCAGTGCTCAGTCAGGCAATTGCCTCCTTCCTCTATAAACTCAGCTGAAAATCAGTTTTATTCAGACATGTGCATGGTCCTTCCCCCCCCACCCCCACTCAGTGCCTCAAAAATACATACAGCGAAAATGAAGCCATATGAAAATGAACTCTTCTATATGAAATATCTTCCCCCTGCTTCTGGGATGTCTCTCGGTTGCGTGCAGCGCGGCCCAGCCTGCCGGCCGCATAATAAGTGAGCTATGCAGGCTCATGGATTCTCGCCTGATTTTCCTCTGCTACAAATGCACCTAGATGACAGATCAACAATTTGAATTAAACCTTTCCTTATAGTCCTACCGATTTGTTTTTTATCCCACTACGGGCCAATAAAACCATTGTGGAACATTTGTTCCTGTCCAAAAAAAAAAAAAGCACTTTGATTCAAAATAAAATGCAGGCACGGTTTACCAAAACGTTTTTATCACGCTTTGAAGGCCCATGAAAGAAAAAAGATTCCACAGCTACCTGTTTGTTAGATGGTCTAGCAAAAAAGAAGCAATTTGCCCATGCAAACTTTTATGTTTCTGAGATGCTTTTTCTGCCTGCGGTTTGAGTATTTTCACGGAATATGAGGGCAAAATAATTGCATTTCAGCCGTGATGAACTTTAACACACACTCTAAATATTAGAATTCCTTAGGATGTTTAGGGGAGTTTATTTTTCATTTCCATCCTTAAACAAAGCCCCACGCTCTGTTCTGCCACAATGTGGACTTGGTTAGTTAAAAATAGCCTGGAAACATTTCTAATGAAATTAAAATAGCAACGGTCACCTCCTCTTCATGTACCCTTCAGTATTGTCTAACATGTACCTTTGTAGATTTCGTTCCCAAATAAATAAGAAGAGTCATCATCAATAAAAAATGTATGGAAGATGCAAATCCCGAGATGAAAATCATTTACCATTTTTCTAAGTTTAGAACCCAGGGAGAGAGAATAGCAGTATCTGGTTGCTTCAGAAGTTTTTCTCTTGCAGGGAAGGGGGGGAAAGGGGATTTGGAAAAACGACACCCCAGACTCTATTTCCAGTCTATGCCCCAGTGGGTGCAGTTGCTGGGGTATTTTCTCTTCCTGGTGTCATTGCAGGGGACGCTGGAGAGATCTTGCAAGCTGACTTCCACAAGGAAGAGCATAGGTTTTAAAGACGGAACAAAACAAGTAGGATTTAAAGAAGGAACAAAACAAGTAGGATTTCTAAGGGAGTTGCCCCTTTGCCTTAATTTCACCAGGCAGGGAACACTGGGTACAATTAAAACATTGTCTCAAGATAAATGCACAGCTGGCTTTTTTCATCCACATGTGCACCTGCCAGGGGCTTGAGCTTGCAAATGCTGCAAATGCCGGGTTGTATTTATGCAACTGCCGCCTCCTCCCAAGCCTTTCCGAAGCCGACCTGTCCTGTATTCAGCCCCAGTGTCTATGCTATTAGACAGATGAGGGATATTTTTCCATCATAAGCCCCCAGACGGCACCGGATACTGTCTCCTGAACTCTCCCAACTTGGGGATCCTGGAGGAATGTTTTTAATGGATGCGGCTTGCCTGTGCATGGCTAACTCAAGACTTTAAAATGGCTTTTTTTTTTTTTTTTTTTTTTTGAGGCAGAGTCTCGCTCTGTCACCCAGGCTGGAGTGCAGTGGCGTGATCTTGACTCACTGCAACTTCTGCCTCCCAGGTTCAAATGATTCTCCTGCCTCAGCCTCCTGAGTAGCTGGGATTACAGGCACCTGCCACCACACCTGGCTTATTTTGGTATTTTTAGTAGAGAGGACGTTTCTTCATTTTGGCCAGGCTGGTATTGAACTACTGACCTCATGATCTGCCCGCCTCAGCCTCCCAAAGTGCTGGGATTACAGGAGTGAGCCACTGCACCCAGACATTTTTTTTTCTATTTTGGGACAGAGTCTTGCTCTGTCACCCAGGCTGGAGCGCAGAGGCACAATCTCGGCTCACTGCAACCTCCGCCTCCCGGGTTCAATCGATCCTGCTGCCTCAGCCTCCAGAGTAGCTGGGATTACAGACACCTGCCACCACGGCTGACTAATCTTTGCATTATTAGTATACACAGGGTTTCGTCATTTTGGCCAGGCTGGTCTCAAACTCCTGACCTCAGGCAATCTGCCCACCTCGGCCTCCCAAAGTACTGGGATTACAGGCGTGAGCCACCGCGCCCGGCCATATGTATACATTGTGTAAGCAGTTAACATGCATAAAAACACGCTACCACTTGATTACATTGTTGTCTTTTTTAGGTGGGTGGATCACCTGAGGTCGGCAGTTCGAGACCAGCCTGACCAACATGGTGAAACCCCTGTCTCTACTAAAAACACAAAAATTAGCCAGGCGTGGTGGTGCATGCCTGTCATCCCAGCTACTGGGGAGGCTGAGGCAGGAGAATCGCTTGAACCCAGGAGGCGGAGGTTGTGGTGAGCCAAGATGGCACCATTGCACTCCAGTCTGGGCAACAAGAGCGAAACTCCATCTCAAAAAAAAAAAAAAAAGTATCCCTATTTCCATTTCTCAACATCTGTGGCCGTGGAGTGACTGAGTACAGGGAGATGATACTCAAGAAATGTGCCTGTTGTTTATAGCAGAACTGACTGCCATTTGCTAAAGTTTCTGTGTCCACCCAATGTGAGTATCCTGTACCTTCTCTGTACTCGCAGAAGCAGCATACACTACGGAGGTCAATTATGCCAACGAACTCAATTAGGAAAGAGATGAAATATTCCAAAGGCTCAGCAATTCCAGAAAGATGTGATGGGCCAGGCATGGTGGCTCATGCCTGTCATTCCAGCACTTTGGGAGGCTGAGGTGAGTGGATCACTTGAGGTCAGGAGTTCGAGACCAGCCTGGTCAACATGGTGAAACCCTGTCTCTACTAAAAATACAAAAATTAGCTGGGCATAGTGATGCATGCCTGTAATCCCACGTACTGGGGAGGCTGAGGCAGGAGAATTGCTTGAACTCAGGAGGTGGAGGTTGCGGTGAGCCGAGATCACACCACTGCACTCCAGCCCGGGCGACAGAGCAAGACTCTGTCTCAAAAAAAAAAAAAAAAAGAAAAAGCCAAAAAGTGGGTCGCTGACTTGCCTTGAACACCTCTTTTGCATAAGCACTTTGATGTTAATGGCTCTTTAAAAGCAATGTTTAAAAATCGCATAATTGCCAAATTTACTGTTTTAGCTTTTCTTTTTAATATGCCTTTTTTTTTTTTTTTTTGAAGTAAGAAGTTCTGACCCACTCTTTTTCCTTTGGTTGATTAAAAGACAGAGAGATTTTCTTTTCTTTTCTTTTGTTCTTTATTATTATACTTTAAGTTCTGGGGTACGTGTGCAGAATGTGCAGGTTTGTTACATAGGTATACACCTGCCATGGTGGTTTGCTGCACCCATCAACCCATCATCTACATTAGGTATTTGTCCTAATGCTCTCCCTCCCCTTGGCCCCCCAGCCCCCAACAGGCCCTGGTGTGTGATGTTCCCCTCCCTATGTCCATGTGTTCTCATCGTTCAACTCCCACTTATGAGTGAGAACATGCAGTGTTTGGTTTTCTGTTCCTGTGTGAGTTTGCTGAGAATGACGGTTTCCAGCTTCATCCATGTCCCTGCAAAGGACATGAACTCATCATCAAAGAGAGATTTTTAAGGCTGTGAAGACCTTCCCCTATTACATCAGGGCACACTGCATTAACAAGATACAACCCAGGCTCACAGACACCGCACAACGTCTCCTGAATTTGTTTGTTTCTTCTATTGTTTTTGTTTTTTTTAAAACTGGTCATGAAGCTCTTTCGGGGCACCCTGAAACCTCATTCATCGGACAGGACATTAGAGCTGCAGCAGAGACTAATAAGGTTTTGCTTTCATTTTGGCAGAAAAAGGTCTGTGTCTGTCTGTCTGGTCATGGAGTCAGGGCTTCAAAGAGCCTCTGCCGTGCACTGGTCTTTGAAGTCACCATTTAGTGGATTAGTTTGCAAAACCTGCTGTAATAAATGACCACAGGCTTGAGCATTAAAACAACAGAGACTTAGCATCTCCCTCTCCTAGAAACCAGACATCTAAGAGGAAGGTGTCTCAGGGCTGAGCTCCCTCCGCAGGCTCCAGGAGAGGGTCCTTCCTGCCTTTCCCAGCTCCTGGGGGCTCCAGGCATCCCTGGGCTTGAGGCCGCATCACTCCAGTCTCTGCCTCCGTCTCCACGTGGCCTTCTCCTCTGTGTCTGTCTCCTCTCTGTCTCTTAGAAGGACACCTGTCATTGATTTAGGGACCACACAGATAATTCAGGATGATCTCATCTTCAGGTCCTTTATTTAGTTACATCTGCAAACACCCCTTTTTCAAATAAGGTCTCATTCACAGGTTCTGGGGATCAGGACCTGGATATACCTTTTTGGGGAGATCACAGTTCAATCTATTTCACTTGTGCTTAGTTCCCTCCAGAGGCTTTCAGGGAGGATCCTTCCTGCCTCTCCCAGCTCCTGGGGGCTCCAAGGCATCCCTGGGCTTGTGGCCGCAGCACTCCAGTCTCTGCCTCTATCTACATATGGCCTTCTCTTGTCTGTGTCTCCTCTTCTGTGTTTTGTGTTTTTTTTGTGGGGGGGGGGAGGTGGGGGATGGAGTCTCAATCTATTGCCCAGGCTGGAGTGCAATGGCGTGATCTCAGCTCACTGCAACCTCTGCCTCCCAGGTTCAAGCAATTCTCTGCCTCAGCCTCCCAAGTAGCTGGAATTACAGGCACCCGCCACCACACCCAGCTAATTTTTGTGTGTTTTTTTTTTTTAGTAGAGACAGGGTTGTTGGCCAGGCTGGTCTCGAACTCCTGACCTCAGGTCATCCATCCTCTTCAGCCTCCCAAATATCTTGTTTCTTAAAAGGCATCTTTGGGCCGGGTGCGGTGGCTCACGCCTGTCATCCCAGCACTTTGGGAGGCTGAGGTGGGCAGATCACGAGGTCAGCAGATCGAGACCATCCTGGCTAAAATGGTGAAACCCCGTCTCTACTAAAAATACAAAAAATTAGCCAGGCGTGGTGGCGGGCGCCTGTAGTCCCAGCTACTGGGGAGGCTGAGGTGGGAGAATGGCGTGAACCCGCGAGGTGGAGCCTGCAGTGAGCCGAGATTGCACCACTGCACTCCACCCTGGGTGACAGAGTGAGACTCTGTCTCAAGAAAAGAAAAAAAAAGGCATCTTTGTCTTTTCAAGATCTATGTGCACTGTTTGCAAGAAAGTCTGAAAGATAGTATGGCTTCTAAGC
Source organism: Pan paniscus (assembly GCF_029289425.2). Classification (NCBI taxonomy): domain Eukaryota; kingdom Metazoa; phylum Chordata; class Mammalia; order Primates; family Hominidae; genus Pan; species Pan paniscus. Next base: position 46,104,948 of record NC_073273.2, on the reverse strand, counting down.
ACTGCAAAGCATTTTGGCTGCCAAAAAGATGCTGTCAGTCCTGAGGGTTGCCACTGCTGAGGGTACAGCTCTCCCAGGCCTTGCTGATGTGAGCTGTACCAGAGACCTCCCTGAGCTCACCTGCGTGGTGGGGCTGGTTTCTTCCTGTGCTCTCTCTCTCTGTCTCTGTGTGTGGGTCCTACCAGGCCCGGTGAGCCCTGGAATCTGTCCAGAGGTGGCAGGTAGGTGCATGACGCTCCTTGGGAGAATACACAGCCGCCACTCAAAGCCCCTCCTTTATTCAGTCTAAGTAATAGGTCCAGTGGGCCTATAACCTGGTTTTATGGGGCTGTGGAGTCATACTGTAAATCTCACACGCCGTCCTGGCTGGCAGTCACTCCCCAGCCTTCATTTCCCTCCCCTCCCCTGCGTCCCGAGCAAACTTTTTCCATCGTTATCCTTGCAACGTTTCTGACCCGTTGGCAAACTCGAGGGCGGCAGCGCGGGGGCCCCCGTGTGAACAGCTCGAGGTGGTTTCTTGCCAAGAGAAATGCTGGGAATGCTGGGGACTGAAGTGTAAGTGGGTTATTAAAAAAAAGATGTTCAGCTTTGCACCTGCACGGGATCCTGGGCCTGGCCACCTGGGCAGCGGGGGAGAAGGAGGAGAAGGCGAGTTTATAAGACCTCACGGGTGTTTCTCCCGGGTACGCCCAAAAGGTATTGGGAAAGGAGGTGTTCAAATGAGAACGTGTGCGTGGATTTTCACAACGGCTGAAACGTGGAAATGGTGCAAGGCTGAGCATGAAGATATCTGTCTGGTTTCTTTGGACGTTCAGCTTACAGACAAAAGTGGCATCACTACATATATACACATATATATTTTATATATAGTTATATAAATTTATATATTATATAATTTACATAATTTTGTATATTAGATATGTATTATATATTATATATATTATTTCGCACCAACAATGCTGCATGTCTGAATTTAAAACAAAAACACCTTTAAACATTTTTCTATAGTTTCAATTTAATTAATTAGGAAAAGTAAAGAAGTCAGTGCAAATTACAGGTTTACCATGTGTGTGATTAAAGGGGCGGGGGCTGGACATAAAGCAAGTTCATTGCTTGTATTCTAAACAATGGGCATTTTGTTAAATTTCCATCATTTCAGAACTGATTACATCTGAAAAGGTAACAGGAAATTCACCGGAGGGGTACTGACCCTCCAACGTACTCCTTTATGGACTAAACCTTAATTTGATGTCTTTTGCAAATAAACCTGCATTTGACATCTTTTGCAAATCATCCTGCATTTTATGTCTTTTGCAAATAGTCCTGCATTTGACGTCTTTTGCAAACAATCCTGCATTTGATGTCCTTTGCAAATAACCCTGCATTTGATGCATTTTGCAAATCATCCTGCATTTGATGCATTTTGCAAATCATCCTGCATTTGACGTGTTTTGCAAATAAACCTGCATTTGACATCTTTTGCAAATAATCCTGCACTTGACATCTTTTGCAAGTAGTCCTGCATTTGACGTCTTTTGCAAATAATCCTGCATTTGACGTCTTTTGAAAATAAACCTGCATTTGTTGTCTTTTTCAAATCATCCTGAATTTGACGTCTTTTGCGAATAAACCTGCATTTGATGTCTTTTGCAAATAATCCTGCATTGGATGTCCTTTGCAAATAAATCTGCATTTGATGCATTTTGCAAATAATCTTGCATTTGACTCATTTTGCAAATCATCCTGCATTTGACGTCTTTTGCAAATAAATCTGCATTTGACATATTTTGCAAATAAACCTGCATTTGATGTCTTTTGCAAATAAACCTGCATTGGACGTCTTTTGCAAATAAACCTGCATTTGACGCGTTTTGCAAATAATGCTGCATTTGACGTCTTTTGCAAATAAACCTTCCTTTGACATCTTTTGCAGATAAACCTGCATTTGACCTATTTTGCAAATCATCCTGCATTTGACGTCTTTTGCAAATAAACCTGCATTTGATGTCTTTTGCAAATAATCCTGCATTTGACGTCTTTTGCAAATAAACCTGCATTTGACGTCTTTTGCAAATAAACCTGCATTTGACGCGTTTTGCAAATAATCCTGCATTTGACGTCTTTTGCAAATAAACCTTCCTTTGACATCTTTTGCAAATAAACCTGCATTTGACCTATTTTGCAAATAATCCTGCATTCGACGTCTTTTGCAAATAAACCTGCATTTGACGCATTTTGCAAATAATCCTGCATTTGACGTCTTTTGCAAATAAACCTTCCTTTGACATCTTTTGCAAATAAACCTGCATTTGACCTATTTTGCAAATAATCCTGCATTTGACGTCTTTTGCAAATAATCCTGCATTGGACGTCTTTTGCACATTCGTTTGTGCATGTGTGCCTGTGCGTGTGGAGAACAAAATGGTCTGATACCCACAGAACATAAGTGGAAATGCGGAAGAATTAAAAGGGGGAAACTTACATAAGCTCACTCAAAATCCCGCATATATTTCAAAGCGTGAAAGAGGTCCAGGTTAGGAGAACAGCTCTCCACTACAGGAGTCCACTCAGAGAGGGAGATTTGCTGTGGTTCATTCCAGCTTGCAAGGCCAGAGGCAAGAGGAGTTGCAGATTGCAGGGATTTAAAAGCATTCTATTTATTTTTTATTTTTTTCTTTCTGGCTCTGCAGGACAAGATGTACGCACAGAATGCCACAGCTTTGCTCAGAAAGAACCGATTTATGAGGCAACTGTCGGCTCACACGCCTGGCCTGATGCTCATGAACGCTCCCAAATGCCACAGCCTTTTCTACTTTCTTTCCTTTTTTTTTTTTTTTTTTTTTTTTTTGAGATGGAGTCTTGCTCTGTCACCCAGGCTGGAGTGCAGCGGTGTGATCTCAGCTCACTGCAACCTCCGACTCCTGAGTTCAAGCAATTCTTCTGCCTCAGCCTCCCGAGTAGCTGGGATTACAGGCACCTGCCACCACGCCTGGCTAATTTTTGTATTTTTAATAGAGATGGGGGTTTCACCATGTTGGCCAGGCTGGTCTTGAACTCCCGACCTCATGATCCACCCGCCTCAGCCTCCCAAAGTGCTGGGATGACAGGCGTGAGCCACCGCGCCCGGCCGCCTTTTCTACTTTCAATTTGCTAACCGGTGAATATTACTTCGCAGTAATGAGCCCAGAGGGAATGGGTGGCGGCCGGCCACACATTATTAGAACCTGTCACCCAGTGCAGATACTCACCTGGGATGCGGGCAGTGACACTCAACTCAGACCCGTGGCAGCGCCGGTGACTCCGAGGGACCAGGGTGGCTGGAGTCTGGCTTAGACTCAGGAGTCCCTTCCAGGTCCACACTGTGAAAACAGCGAGTGTCCAAAGCAGACCACTCAGGTAAGTAAGAAATTGCAGGATGACACTGAGTTCTCTGTGGTTTCCTGAATGTCCTTACAGAAACCGGGGTGAGAGGCCGGGCAAAGTGGCTCACGCCTGTCATCCCAGCACTTTGGGAGGCTGAGGCAGGAGGGTCACCTGAGATCAGGAGTTTGAGACTAGCCTGGCCAACATGGTGAAAACCCCCTGTCTACTAAAAATAGAAAAAATAATTAGCCGGGCATGGTGGCAGGCACCTGTAATCCCAGCTACTTGGGAGGCTGAGGCAGGAGAATTGCTTAAACCCAGGAGGCGGAGGTTGCAGTGAGCCGAGATTATGTCCCTGTGCTCCAGCCTGGGTGACAGGGCAAGATTCTGTCCCCACCCCACTCCAAAAAAAAAAAAAAAAAAAAAAAGGCCAGGCACTTTGGCTCCCGCCTATAATCCCAGCACTTTGGGAGGCTGAGGCAGGCAGATCACCTGAGGTCAGGAGTTTGAGACCCGCCTGGCCAACATCGTGAAACCCCGTCTCTACTAAAGATACAAAAAATTAGCTGGGCGTGGTGGCAGGTGCCTGTCATCCCAGCTACTCAGGAGGCTGAGGCAGGAGAATCGCTTGAACCCGGGAGGCAGAAGTTGCAGTGAGCCCAGATCGCGCCATTGCACTCCAGCCTGGGTGACAGACCAAGATCTTGTCTCCAAAAAAAAAAAAAAAAAAGGCCAGGCACAGTGGCTCATGCCTGTAATCCCAGCATTTTGGGAGGCCGAGGCAGGCAGATCACCTGAGGTCAGGAGATCGAGACCAGCCTGGCCAACATGGTGAAAAACCCCTCACCACTAAAAATATTTTTAAAAATTAGCTGGGCATGGTGGAGGGCACCTGTAATCCCAGCTACTTGGCAGGCTGAGGCAGAATACTTCAACCCGGGAGGCAGAGGTTGCAGTGAGCCAAGATTATGCCCCTGTACTCCAGCCGGGAGCAGTGGCTCACGCCTGTAATCCCAGCACTTTGGGAGGCCAAGGCGGGTGCATCACCTGAGGTCAGGAGTTCCAGACCAGTGTGGTCAACATGGTGAAACCCCGTCTCTACTAAAGATAGAAAAAATTAGCCGGGCATGGTGGCAGGTGCCTGTCATCCCAGCTACTCAGGAGGCTGAGGCAGGAGAATCACTTGAACCCGGGAGGCAGAGGTTGCAGTGAGCCGAGATCGCGTCACTGTACTCCAGCCTGGGTGACAGAGCAAGACTCCGTCTCAAAAAAAATAAAAATAAAAAAAGGGGTGGGGTGGCCCAGCCATTCAGTATACTTTCTCCCCAGGTGTGAACCATCCATTTCCAGAATATGTCCAGCGACTTGGGACTATATGGCCTTTGAATGTCTGAACACCCTCAGTTCTCCTTCATATTCTCCAGCTCCCCTGCCTGGAGATGTGGGCCTTTTAGGGTTCTTTCCACCCCTTTAGGGCCTCTCTGCTAGCCTTCCATTGGCAAGGACAATTGCCAAAAGGAGGTATCCAGCTCTAACCCTGCAGAACAGACAGAGAGCCCAGTAGCCTGGCAGCCAGAGAGGCTTTCTCTAAAACAGGCATCCCTGGCAGCCTCATTGAAATGGGAAGATTCATTATCCCATTTCCATTTAATTGTTATTTTGCTGGCAGAGAAGCCTGGAGTTTCTCTGAAAGGCAGCGATGGTGTTGTCCTTTTAGACTCCCCGGGGAATAATATTAAAAAATTGTGTGCCCAGCTTCCCGAGTGCCCAGCATTTGCCTTCACATTAGCTTACTCTATAAAGTACGGATGTTGCAGAGGGGAGGGCGTCCAAGCCCCTGGCTTCCCGGAGAAATTGGTAAGGGTTGTCTGCAGCTTCCCAGCCTTAAAAATACTTGACAAGTTGACATCCTCACTGCTAAGTGGGGCTGATGGAGCCTCGTCAACCCCAGGACCTGCTGATCAGCCGTGGCAGGAATCATATCCACAGCCTTATGCGAAGTGATGAGTTGGATTTGCTTCCAGCAGGGTGAAAGCAATTGGATTTCACTTGTTCTCAATGTACAGCAAGAGAAAAGTGGGGGACTGACTCACAGAACCCGTGTTCCCTCCGTATGCAGCTCAGTCATCTCTGAAATACACTGCAAATTGTTTAAACCTTAAAAACAGAGCGGTGTGAATGTGCCTCCTGATGGCACTGGGTTTTGATAAGATGATAGGCGGTGGCGATGGATTTCAGATGTGAGTTTCTGTGCTTGCCAAAATGCTGGGCGAAAGATGAAGGTAATTGCTAGCGTTGTCGGCCTTGCCAATAATCCGTCTCTCTCTCTCTCTGTCTCTCTCCTCTCTCCTCTCTCTCTCTCCTCTCTCTCTGTCTCTCGTTTTTTCTTTTTTATTTTGCTTCAAGAATCTGGTTGCCTTAATGAGAATCTTTGCCCCTGCTAAGCTGACCTTTCACGTCTGGAACAAAACACAGAAGCTCCGCCTCAGCCACAGTGATGGGGAGCCTTGTGGACCTGAAACCTCTCGGTGGCCAAACCAGAAATGATTTTTGACAGCACCAGGCTGAATTCTCTGAGTACATTCATGGCCACCCGCCCCTCTCCTCTCCCCCTCCTTTTTTTTTTTTTTTTATTTTAATGGTCCAAAATTGGCTGTTTAATATCTGAGCATGCCAGAGTCTTGGAGGATGCCAGAAATGGAAAGTTTGTGCCTGGGGTCATAGGAAGCTCCCTATCAGGTGAGGCAGCGTGATGCCAGTCCCCAGTGAGCAAGGAGGCAGCAGCCCTGTCCAGTGTATGAGCGTGACCTTGGGGATCTGTGTAGATAGAAATTTCCAGAAGGATTTAAGCAGGTTACGTTCCTGCCCCGTCACCCTGTTTCATCATAGACCGTCCATAAATAAAAAAGAGATTAAAAATACGTCTTTTGGCCGGGTGCGGTGGCTCACGCCTGTCATCCCAGCATTTTGGGAGGCCGAGGTGGGCGGATCACTTGAGGTCAGGAGTTCAACACCAGCCTGGCCAACATGACGAAACCCCGTCTCTACTGAAAATACAAAAATTAGCCGGGCGTGGTGGTGGGTACCTGTAGTCCCAGCTACTCGGGAGGCTGAGGCAGCAGAATCGCTGGAACCCGGGAGTTGGAGGTTGCAGTGAGCCAAGGTCATGCCATTGCATTCCAGCCTGGGCCACAGAGTGAGACTCTGTCAAAGAAAAAAAAGTCGGGGAAGGAAGGAAGGAAGGAAGGAAGGAAGGAAGGAAGGAAGGAAGGAAGGAAGGAAAGAAGGAAGGAAGGAAGGAAGGGAGGAAGGAAGGGAGGAAGGATGGAAGGGAAGGAAGGAAGGAAGGAAAGGAGGGAGGGAGGGAGGAAGGAAGGGAGGAAGGATGGAAGGAAGGAAGGAAGGGAGGAAGGAAAGGAGGGACAAAGGAAGGATGGAAGGGAGGGAAGGAAGGAAGAATGGAAGGGAAGAAAGGAAGGGAGGAAGGAAGGGAAGGAAGGAAGGATGGAAGGGAAGGAGGGAGGAAGAGAAGGAGGGAAGGAGGTAAGGAAGGAAGGAAAGGGAAGGAAGGAAGGGTGGGAGGGAAGGAAAGAATGAGAGAGGGAGGGAAGGAAGGAAAGAAGGAAGGAAGGAGAGAAGGAAGGAAGGAAGGGAAGGAAAGAATGAGGGAGGGAAGGAAGGAAGGGAGGGAGGGAAGGGAGGGAGGGAAGGAAGGAAGGGAGGAGGGAAGGAAGGAAGGAATTACAGGAAGGATTTAAGCAGGTTAGGTTCCCACCCTCTGACCCTGTTTCCCCATAGACACTCCATAAATAAAAGAGAGATCAAACCTGTGTCTTTGGCAATGCAGGCTGTTGACAAAAATGAGGAACGGGATTTGGAGCTCCATGTCAGCTGCAATGGCCACACGGGAAAGCCTAGGAGGCTGCTCTGGAAACAGAGAGGCTGTTCTAGGTGATGCCAAACTAGCACAGATGAGGCACAGAAGAGACGCCTGTGACAGATATGGAAGACACCTTCAGAAAGGGCAAAATTCAGCCACCTAAGCACAATAGAGGCCAAACAGATGGCTGTCATGGAATCAGGCAGTGTTCCATAGCCCAATACACGCCGACATTGTAACATAACCTTTACCTGAGAAAATGCCCAGGTTCACCGCCTGGGGAAGCAAGCTACACTCTACAAAGAAATATCCAGTAAGCACAACAGGACAGATCTAACCTACACTGTAAAATAGAAATAATGAGTCTCCTGCATCTGGGGATTCACCTACACTCTACACTAGACACACCCAGTGTCCTCCGTCTGGGGGATACACCAACACTCTACAGTAGATACACTGAATGTCCTCCATCTGGGGATGCACCTACACTCTACACTAGACACACTCAATGTCCTCCATTGGGGGGATCCACCTACACTCTACACTAGACACACTCAATGTCCTCCATCTGGGGATCCCCCTACACTCTACAATAGACACACTCAATGTCCTCCATCTGGGGATCCTCCTACACTCTACAATAGAAACACTCAATGTCCTCCATCTGGGGATCCACCTACACTCTACAATAGAAACACTCAATGTCCTCCATCTGGGGATCCTCCTACACTCTACAATAGAAACACTCAATGTCCTCCATCTGGGGATCCTCCTACACTCTACAATAGAAACACTCAATGTCCTCCATCTGGGGATCCTCCTACACTCTACACTAGACACACTCAATGTGCTCCATCTGGGGATCCACCTACACTCTACAATAAACCAACTCAGTGTGCTCCATCTGGGGATCCACCTACACTCTGCAATAGACACACTCAATGTGCTCCATCTGGGGATCCATCTACACTCTACACTAGACACACTCAATGTCCTCCATCTGGGGATCCTCCTACACTCTACAATAAGCCAACTCAATGTGCTCCATCTGGGGATCCACCTACACTCTACAATAGATACACTCAATGTCCTCCATCTGGGGATCCACCTACACTCTATAATAGACACACTCAATGTCCTCCATCTTGGGATCCACCTACACTCTGCAATAGACACACTCAATGTCCTCCATCTGGGGATCCTCCTACACTCTGCAATAGACACACTCAATGTCCTCCATCTGGGGATCCACCTACACTCTGCAATAGACACACTCAATGTCCTCCATCTGGGGATCCTCCTACACTCTACACTAGACACACTCAATGTCCTCCATCTGGGGATCCACCTACACTCTACAATAGACACACTCAATGTCCTCCATCTTGGGATCCACCTACACTCTGCAATAGACACACTCAATGTCCTCCATCTGGGGATCTACCTACTCTCTACAATAGATACACTCAATGTCCTCCATCTGGGGATCCACCTACACTCTACAATAGAAACACTCAATGTCCTCCATCTGGGGATCCTCCTACACTCTACACTAGACACACTCAATGTGCTCCATCTGGGGATCCACCTACACTCTACAATAGACACACTCAATGTCCTCCATCTGGGGATCCTCCTACACTCTGCAATAGACACACTCAATGTCCTCCATCTGGGGATCCACCTACTCTCTACAATAAACGAACTCAATGTCCTCCATCTGGGGCTCCACCTACACTCTACAATAGACACACTCAATGTCCTCCATCTGGGGATCCACCTACACTCTACAATAGAAACACTCAGCGTCCTCCATCTGGGGATCCACCTACACTCTACAATAGACACACCCATCTGGAGATCCACCTACACTCTATTGTAGATCCACAATCTACAATAGACACACTCAGCGTCCTCCATCGGGGGATTCACCTACACTGTACAACAGAGATACCCAGTGACCACCATCTTGGCACCCACCCACACTCTACAATAGATAGATTCCCAGTGTCCCCTATTTTGGGAACTTACCTGCACTCTGCCATTAATATGCACATCGACTTTCTGGGGTTTCTCCTTGCAATCTGGGATAGACCTATTCGTTGTTCACTGTCCTTGAGTAGCTGAGGGTCATTGCTCAGGCATTTTTGGAAGGAAGGTTGGTCTTAACCTAAGGCATTTTTGGAAGGAAAGTTGGTCTTAACCTAAGGCATTTTTGGAAGGAAGGTTGGTCTTATCCTAAGGCATCTTTGGAAGGAAGGTTGGTCTTATCCTAAGGCATCTTTGGAAGGAAGGTTGGTCTTATCCTAAGGCATCTTTGGAAGGAAGGTTGGTCTTAACCTAAGGCATCTTTGGAAGGAAGGTTGGTCTTAACCTAAGGCATCTTTGGAAGGAAGGTTGGTATTATCCTAAGGCATCTTTGGAAGGAAGGTTGGTCTTATCCTAAGGCATCTTTGGAAGGAAGGTTGGTCTTACCCTAAGGCAACTTTGGAAGGAAGGTTGGTCTTACCCTAAGGCATCTTTGGAAGGAAGGTTGGTCTTAACCTAAGGCATCTTTGGAAGGAAGGTTGGTATTATCCTAAGGCATCTTTGGAAGGAAGGTTGGTCTTATCCTAAGGCATCTTTGGAAGGAAGGTTGGCCTTAATCTAAGGCATTTTTGGAAGGAAGGTTGGTCTTAACATAAGGCATTTTTGGAAGGAAGGTTGGCCTTAATCTAAGGCATTTTTGGAAGGAAAGTTGGCCTTAATCTAAGGCATCTTTGGAAGGAAGGTTGGCCTTAATCTAAGGCGTCTTTGGAAGGAAGGTTGGTCTTACCCTAAGGCAACTTTGGAAGGAAGGTTGGTCTTACCCTAAGGCATCTTTGGAAGGAAGGTTGGTCTTAACCTAAGGCATCTTTGGAAGGAAGGTTGGTATTATCCTAAGGCATCTTTGGAAGGAAGGTTGGTCTTATCCTAAGGCATCTTTGGAAGGAAGGTTGGCCTTAATCTAAGGCATTTTTGGAAGGAAGGTTGGTCTTAACATAAGGCATTTTTGGAAGGAAGGTTGGCCTTAATCTAAGGCATTTTTGGAAGGAAAGTTGGCCTTAATCTAAGGCATCTTTGGAAGGAAGGTTGGCCTTAATCTAAGGCATCTTTGGAAGGAAGGTTGGTCTTATCCTAAGGCATCTTTGGAAGGAAGGTTGGTCTTATCCTAAGGCATTTTTGGAAGGAAGGTTGGTATTATCCTAAGGCATCTTTGGAAGGAAGCTTGGTCTTAATCTTGTGTCCACCTGCAGCCTGTTATGTTTTATTCTTGTGTTTTCTCTCACTTTTTTGCCTAGCAGAACCACAGCCATGAAGCTGTGTCCATGAGATATTCTGTAGAGCCTGGAATAATCCCTCCTTTCCACGTCTTGTCCCGCCATGGAGCGCCCCAGAGTTCCGGGACGTGGAAGGTGCCGTCCCCTGCCTGACACGGTGCTGCCCAGCTCCCTCCTCATCCCGGTGGCTTCCCAAACTCCCCGGGCCTGCTGGAGGAAACACCTGTGCTGAAGACCCGGAGGCCATTCTCTCCAAACCCTGACTCCGGGGTCAGCGACGCCAACAGGTGTTTTTTCTCAGAATCGCCTTCTTGTCTGAATTGAGCCCCAGGATCAGAAGGCCAAGGGGCCAGGGGTCAGACGCAGCCACGCAGGGTTCCCCGGGGGCCAGGGCTTACCAGGTGGTTAATATTATCAGAGCTCATTTGCTGAAGCTGGACTGGCGTGTTCTCGGCGGTCCCAAATAAATTTAACGAGAGCGACTTTCAAAGCCCACCTATTAGGGCCGTCTGTTCAATGGACAGGAGGGTTAGCCGTAATTCTAGGAGGCAGCTTAGCCGTCTCCAAATAGGAACACATGGACTGTGCGGCTTGGCCCCATTTGTGGTAATTTTAAGGTCTCGTTTCCATTTGTAAGAAACATAACTACTTACATATGCAAAGAATGAATAAGAGAAGTCATTAAAATTTCTCTAATTTAGGAAAAAAATAAAAAAAACAAAACGTAACGAAGTAATATCTTTACCAGGCCAGGCAGAAATGTAAATTAGACATTAGAAGAAAAACCTATTAACAGGATGGCTGGATGGCTGCGTGGCTTGCCTGTTTTTTTTTTTTTTTTTAATCTAATGAATTTATGAATTGCTAGTTGTGGGGGTCACAGATTTTGTTAATTTCCTATGTGTTTAGCTCTGCAGGAAGAAGGGAGGGTTTGCTTATGAACCACGGATGCTAAGTCCATTAGCGGGGCGGTTGCTAATCAGAACACAAATGGTAATACGTACGGTCCAGCACTGAAAAAAAAAAAAGACAGAAAAACACATGAATTATTTCAAGTTGGGGTTTTTCCAACTTCTGTCCGTTGTCCCAGCAGGTCATCAGAATATTTAAACATCAGGGAGTAAGAGGCGACCTAGCTAGGTAGCTGCCTGCTTATAAAATATATGCAAAAGCTTTCTTTTTTTTTTTTTTTTTAAACAGAGTCTTGCTTTGTCGCCCAGGCTGGAGTGCAATGGTGAGATCTCAGCTCACTGCAAACTCTGCCTCCTGGGTTCAAGTGATTCTCCTGCCTCAGCCTCCTGAGTAGCTGGGATTACAGGCACCCACCATCAAACCCAGCTAATTTTTGTATTTTTAGTAGAAACGGGGTTTCACCATGTTGGCCAGGCTGGTCTCGAACTCCTGACCTTAAGTGATCCGCCTGCCTCCACTTCCCAAAGTGCTGGGATTACAGGCTTGAGCCACCGTGGCCAGCCAAAAAAAAATTTTTTTTAAACGGAGTCTTGCTCTGTTGTCTAGGCTGCAGTGCAATAGTGCAATCATGATTCACTGAAGCCTCAACCTCCCAGGCTCAGGTGATCCTCCCTCCTCAGCCTCCCAAGTAGCTGAAACTGTAAGCATACACAACCACATCTGAGTAGTTTTTAGGTTTTTTGTAGAGACAGGGTTTCACCATGTGGCCCGGGCTGGTCTCCAACTCTTGAGCTCAAGCCATCTGCAGGTCTTGGACTCCTGAAGAGCTGGAATTACAGGCATGAGCCACCGTGGCCAGCCTTAAAATGTTTTGTTGCCAGGCCAGGCATGGTGGCTCACGCCTATAATCCCAGCACTTTGGGAGGTCGAGGCAGGTGGATCACCTGAGGTCGGGAGTTCGAGACCAGCCTGACCTACATGGAGAAACCCCATCTCTACTAAAAATACAAAAATTAGCTGGGTTTGATGGTGGGTGCCAGTAATCCCAGCTACTCAGGAGGCTGAGGCAGGAGAATCACTTGAACCCAGGAGGCAGAGTTTGCAGTGAGCTGAGATCGTGCCACCAAACCCAGATAATTTGTTTGTTTGTTTGTTTGTATTTTTAGTAGAGAAGGAGTTTCACTATGTTGGCAAGGCTGGTCTTGAACTCCTGACCTTGTGATCCACCTGCCTCAGCCTCCCAAAGTGCTGAGATTACACATGTGAACCACTGTGCCCAGCCCAGCCCCTCTTCTTATGAGGTGTCTTAGTCGATTTCAGACTGCCATCCGAGAACACCATAGACTGGGTGCTTAAAAACAACAGACATTGATTCTCCCACAGTCCTGGAGGCTGGAAGTCTGAGATCAGGGTGTGGGCAGGGCTGGTTCTTCCTGAGGCCTCTCTCCTGGGCTTGTGGACACCATATTCTCCCTGTGTCCCCACAGGGTCATCCCTCTGTGTGTGTCTGTGTCCTCATCTCTTCTTCTTATGAGATCTCTTAGTCCATCTCAGGCTGCCATCACAGATCACCATTAGACTGGGCAGCTTAGAAACAACAGACATTGATTCTCCCACAGTCCTGGAGGCTGGACTTCCAAGATCAAGGTGTGGGCAGGGCTGGTTCCTCCTGAGGACCCTCTCCTGGGCTTGTAGACACTATCTTCTCCCTGAGTCCTCACGTGGTCCTCCCTCTGTGTGTGTCTGTGTCCTCATCTCCTCTTCTTATAAGGACTTCTGCCTGGGCAACAAGAGCGAAACTCTGTCTCAAAAAAAAAAAAAAACGTTTTGTTACCATCTTCTTCCCGGAACTGAGAAGGCTACAGAAACGCTGGTCCTGAAACATGTCCATTTCTCTGCTCAATTCTTCTGGGACTTCATCCCAGTAGGTTGAGACCAAGTAAATAAATGATAATCCTGGATAGCAGGTGTGTGCAGGTTTAAGAGGAGGCAGAGAGAGAAGGGAGCCATCATTTGCCCCAACCCCTCCATGTGTCTTCATCCTACTGTAATCAAGTGGAAATGAGTAAGAAGGAACCATGTCTGGGCCGGGCTCAGTGGCTCACGGCTGTAATATCAGCACTTTAGGAGGCCGAGGCAGGCTCATCACAAGGTCTAGAGTTCGAGACCATCCTGGGCAACACAGTGAAACCCAGTCTCTACTAAAAATACAAAAACTAGCCGAGTGTGGTGGTGCACACTTGTAGTCCCAGCTACTTGGGAGGCTGAGGCAGGAGAATCGGTTGAACCCAGGAGGTGGAGGTTGCAGTGAGCCAAGATCGTGCCACTGCACTCCAGCCTGGTGACAGAGTGAGACTCCATCTAAATAGAAAAAAAAAAAAAATTAATCAGATCTTGTGAGAACTCACTCAGTATCACGAGAACAGCATGAGGGTAACTGTCCCCATGATTAAATTACTTCCCACTGGGTCCCTCCCATGACACATAAGGAGTATGGGAACCACAATTCATGATGAGGTTTTGGGGTCGGGGGACACAGCCAAACCATATCAAACAGCTTTATTTTTGCCCCAGAAGAACTGACATGAGAATCTTGAAGAAATACCTGGATTCCCGTACTCACTGATGAGTTATCCACAATAGCCAAGACACGGACCAAACCAAGCAACCACGAATGGATGAATGGATAATGAAATTGGGAGAATTATCCACAATAGCCAAGACAGGGACCAAACCAAGCGGCCACGAATGGATGAATGGATAAAGAAATTGGGAGAATTATCCATAATAGCCAAGACATGGACCAAACCAAGTGACCATGAATGGATGAATGGTTAAAGAAACTGGGAGAATTATCCACAATAGCCAAGACACGGACAAACCAAGCGACCAAAAATGGATGACTGGATAAAGAAATTGGAAGAATTATCCACAATAGCCAAGACATGGACCAAACCAAGAGACCATGAATGGATGAATGGAAACTGAGAGACCATGAATGGATGAATGGATAAAGATATAGGGAGAAGTATCCACAATAGCCAAGACATGCAACCAAACCAAGCGACCATGAATGGATGCATGGATAAAGAAATTGGGATATCAATAATATACATGCATTGGAATATTACTCAGCCTTGAAAAAGAAGAAAATCTTGCCATTTGCAACAACACAGGTGAACCTGGAGGACATTATGTTTCGTGAGATAAGCCAGGCACAGAAACACAAATACTTCATGATCTCCCTTATATGAGGAATCTAAAATAGTCAAACTCATAGAAGCAGAGAGTAGAACTCATACCATGTTTTCTGTGGATTGACTTTGGCCAAGAAGAACCATGCATTCATGTGAGACACGTATATTCTTCTGCAGATGGGAACCAAAGGCCTTTGCTGTCTTCATGCCAGCAGCTGCCTGTCTTCATCCTCCGAGCCAAGAGATATTCCTCACATATTCCTCATAGCTGTGCCGCATCGTGAAACCACAGAAAAGAAGAGACACTTCTGAGTTCTGGACGTGCTTTCCGCACTCCCACGAGAGCTGACCACAGGTTTCATCTGTCTTTTTCTCTTTCTTTTTTCATATTTTATTTTTCATTGACCAATAATAATTGCATGTATTTAATATGCAATCATTGTACCCCATAATATATGACATATAGGATATATAAAATATATAAATTTAAATTATATATAATACATATATTTATATATCTATTTAATATGTATAATGAAATATATATACTATTGTACTGCATAATATATGTATAATATAATCAATACATATATTTTAAATATATTTACATATGAATGCATGTTTGTTATATGTATTGATTTATTATATTAAAATAAAATAAATATATATCATTGTGCCCCATTATATATTTATGTATGTTATATTATATGTATAAATATACATATTTAAAGATATATATTTAACTATATTACATAGCAATGGTATATATTATATATAACATATAATATATATTTATTAATTATATAGTCTATAATTATACATATACTATATACTACACACTATATTATATATTATATAGTAATTATACATGTTATATATTATATTATTATATATTATGTTTTATTATAATATATTATTTAACATTATAAAATATAATAATATATTATTATATATTATGTTGTATATCATATATTATATAACATTATAAAATATAATAATATATTATTATATATTATGTTTTATTATAATATATTATATAACATTATAAAATATAATAATGTATTATTATATATTATGTTTTATTATAATATATTATATAACATTATAAAATATAGTATATTATATATAAAATATAATATATTACAATATATTATACTTATATATTATATGATAATTATACATGTTATATATTATAATTAATAATAAAATAATACAGCATGTAATATATCATATATCATATAATATATAATATATAAATATGCATTTACATATACACATTTATTATGTGTATTTATATGTATTAAATGTATAATAATATAAATATATATTATTATACTCTATTATGTATACACACACACATATATACCCTATTATATACATATACATATAATGAATTGAAATTAGGATCTACAATGTATATGTTATGGGGTACAATGTGACGTTTGACATAGGCTTATATACATTTCACATTTTGAAATCTCTAAAAGAGTCAATTTTCAACATTCTGTCCAAGCCCATGTTTAATGCGGTTGTTGAAAGTGCCAGCCAACATTTAGGACGTCCCCGGCTGCACACGTCTCCTTATCCTCCATGCCAAGGCACCATCTTCTCCCAAGCTGGGTTCTTGGCATTTTGCAAAACAATGTGCCATGCCTAGGCCCCCAAATCCCTGGCATTCTGTAAATGCATTCAACGAGGCTGGGCGCAGTGGCTCACGCCTGTAATCCCAGCACTATGGGAGGCCAAGTAGGGTGGATGGCCTGAGGTCAGGAGTTCGAGACGAGCCTGGCCAACATAGTGAAACCCTGACTCTACTAAAAATACAAAAATTACCCAGGCATGGTGGCGGGCACCTGTCATCCCAGCTACTCAGGAGGCTGAGGCAGGAGAATCGATTCAACCCGGGAGACAGAGGTTGCAGCGAGTCGAGATTGCGCCACTGCACTCCAGCCTGGGCAACAAGAGCGAAACTCTGTCTCAAAATAAATACATAATAGATAGATAGATGATTGATAGATAGATAGATAGATAGATAAATACATACATACATACATACATACATACATACATTCCAGGTCCCCTCAGTTGGCACCATACCCTTGTCCTGTAAAATTCCAACATCCCAAAGCCAAGCCCGACTTCTTAGGTTGGATAATTTCTTAGGATAAGAAATCTTAGCCTAATTTCTTAGGATAAGAAGTCTGTCTTAGGATAAGAAATATGAGGACAGACAGAGGAAACCCAAACACATTGCAAGAAGAAATGCTTCAGGCCCAGATTCTTGGGCGTCTGGCTGTCTTCCTGAGCCTCCCAAATGCGCTTTTCGTAACCTAAGAGAGCTCTGGAAACAGTGGGGTTTGTATATGTGGGGTTTGCCCGTCTCCTAGGGCAGGTGGTAAAAGCAGATTGTCCTAAGCAGCGGTTTATGGGGCTCCGGGGGTGTGTGAATGGCCTCAGAGCACCGTTTAGACAAGCGCAAACATAAAAGTGAGAGGCTGCTGGAAACGTTTAAAGAAGAGGGAAGAGGCGGCCGGGGGAGTCGGGGGCCTGATCCAGCACCTTGGCCCTGTCGATTTTTACGTCCCGACCACACTGGGTGTGGATGGAAATAGCTGGGTGGGTTTGTGTGAATTAAAACATTTATAGAGCCCTATGCTCCTGTTACCTCTTAGGCGACTTATTAAAGTACAGTTAGTGTAAACACGGGGGTCGTAAACCTGCAGGGCTCAAGCACCAATTAAAATAATAAAAAACAAGAGGCCACCGCAAACTGAGGGGTCTTTGGCACGGGCTGCAAGGGGGAGGAGGAGGGAGGCCAAGCCAGG
The DNA here is from genome assembly GCF_029289425.2 of Pan paniscus. Classification (NCBI taxonomy): domain Eukaryota; kingdom Metazoa; phylum Chordata; class Mammalia; order Primates; family Hominidae; genus Pan; species Pan paniscus. The sequence goes on along the minus strand of NC_073273.2, from coordinate 46,087,472 downwards.
CTCCCTGGGAGGGGAGCCCGGAGGATTCCAGCTCCACCAAGAAACACAGAGGTCACAGTGAAAGAAACAGTGCAATAGGGATTCTGGAAAGAAAAAGGCTACCTTGACAGCAGAGATTTCAAACCAGGAGATGCATCCCCAGATATGGGACCGTTGAAGATTAAACAGCTGTTGGGGGGTTAATTCTGGGTTCCATAAAGACGTAGAGATTTCATACTGTAGACCCAGGTACAATGGGGACGTCACCAAACTGCTCAGCCGCTGGTTTTGGGATGCAAGAAGGGCTATGCCTTCCCCCTGGGGCTGGGGTAGAGGAAGAGTCGTGTCTACACCTGAACTCCCTGGGATTGAGATGGAGGAGGTGGTGTCCACACCCTCACCCACTGGGGCTGCCATGGAGGAGGAGGAGGGAGGTGTCCACACTCTCCACCCTGGGGTTGGGATGATGGAGGAGGAAGAGGAGGGGCGGTGTCCACACCCTCAACCACTGGGGCTGCCATGGAGGAGGAGGAGGGGCGGTGTCCATGGAGGAGGAGGAGGGGCGGTGTCCACACTCTCTCTCCTGGGGTTGGGATGATGGAGGAGGAGGAGGGGCTGTGTCCACACTCTCCCCACTGGGGCTGGGATGGAGGAGGAAGAGGGGTGGTGTCCACACCCTCACCCCTGGGGCTGGGATGGAGGAGGAGGAGGAGGGAGGTGTCCACACTCTCCACCCTAGGGTTGGGATGATGGAGGAGGAAGATGAGGGGCTGTGTCCACATTCTCAGCCCTGGGGCTGCCATGGAGGAGGAGGAGGGGTGGTGTCCCTGGAGGAGGAGGAGGGGCGGTGTCCACACTCTCTCTCCTGGGGCTGGGATGACGGAGGAAGAGGGGTGGTGTCCACACCCTCACCCCTGGGGCTGGGATGGAGGAGGAGGAAGAGGAGGGGCGGTGTCCACACCCTCAACCACTGGGGCTGCCATGGAGGAGGAGGAGGGGCGGTGTCCATGGAGGAGGAGGAGGGGCGGTGTCCACACTCTCCCCACTGGGGCTGGGATGGAGGAGGAAGAGGACTGGTGTCCACACCCTCACCCTTGGGGTTGGGATGGAGGAGGAGGAGGAGGGGCCGTGCCACATTCTCAGCCCTGGGGCTGGGATGATGGAGGAAGAGGGGGTGGTGTCCACACCCTCACCCCTGGGGCTGGGATGGAGGAAGAGGAGGAGGAGGGGCTGTGCCACATTCTCAGCCCTGGGGCTGGGATGGAGGAGGAAGAGGGGTGGTGTCCAGAGGGGTGGTGTCCACACTCTCCCCACTGGGGCTGGGATGGAGGAGGTGGGGCCGTGTCCACACCCTCACCCCTGGGGCTAGGATGCAGGAGGAGGAGGAGGGGCCGTGCCACATTCTCAGCCCTGGGGCTGGGATGGAGGAGGAATTGGCTCTCTCATGACGCCCTCATTCCTCCCTGTCCTCCTGAAACCGCCTTTGCAAAAATTATAACTGAAGAAATTATGACAGCGAAAGAGACCTAACCACCCACCCCCCCATCTTCTTTCTAACCTCGAAACTGTCTTTATTCATTCCTGGGCGTAGTAGCCTCAGAAGGAATTTAGTTTATAGTTTAAACTGTGAAACAAAACTGACAATAGCCCTTTTCCGGGAGGGCAGGGACGGCTGGAACCTTCTTGCTTGGGGACCAGCCTGCCTTGGCAGGACTAATAAATTAGCTACAAGATTAGGAATTATGCCTGAAGGACCATGCAGCCTCTGGTTCCAAGAGTCTGAACCTCCCACAAATAGCTCCTGGGGATAACATCATTGTTGCAGAACCCAAGATCAGTGTTTGAGATATTTTGCAGACCCTGGATTCCAATGCAGCCGATGACACCACACAGACCGGTAATCTGGCTGAACCAGATATCAGCCATCCCACACAGGAACAGAAGACAGCATGAACTCACTTCAAACCCCTATGATTTCACCCTCAACCTGACCAACCAGCACTCTCTACTTCCTGAGCCCCCACCCACCAAATCATCCTTAAAAACTCCAATCCCTGGCCAGGTGCAGTGACTCACGCCTGTCATCCCAGCACTTTGGGAGGCCGAGGTGGACAGATCACAGGGTCAGGAGTTTGCGACCAGCCTGACCAACATGGTGAAACCCCTTCTCTACTAAAAATACAAAAATTAGCCGGGCGTGGTGGCGTGCGTCTGTTATACCGGCTACTCAGGAGGCTGAGGCAGGAGAATCGCTTGAACCAGGAGGTGGAGGTTACAGTGAGCTGAGATTGTGCCACTGCACTCCAGCCTGCTGACTCTGTCTCAAAAAAATAAAATAAAATAAATAAAAATAAAAACTTTAATCCCCAAATTACTGGGGAGACTGATTTGAGTCATGATGAAACTCTGGTCTCCCACACAGCTAGATGTGTTTGGATTACCCCTTCTCCCCTACAAGTCACCTGTCCTTTCTTCCCATAACCAGAGTCTAGAACCCTACACTCTCTGTGATTCTAAATTTCCTTCCTTTTTTTCCAGGTGTTCCTCCTAGCTCTGCTTTCTGGCTGTAATGATATCTCAGCCTGGCCATCGTCTTCCTTGGCAGTTTGAACATGGCATGTAGCTTTTGAGTTTACCCAACACTGATTATATCATCTGAGAACCCTGTGCTGTGGCCGTGGATGCCGTCGTGTGCTGGGTGCACGTGATTTTCAGGTGCGTTTGTTATACCCGAGTGAGTTAGAGAAAACGCCACACTTTGAGACGAATTAAGAGCCCTTTATTTAAGCCGGAGGCCAAAGAGACGGCTCATGCTCAAAATTCTCTCGGCCCCGAGGAAGGGGCTCGATTAACTTTTATACCTTGGTTTAGGAAGGGGAGGGGAACTCAAATGCAATAATTCTACAGAAGTAAAAACATGCAAGAATGAAAAAAACAAATGGTTACGGGGAGATAAACAATTTAAAAGACAAATGGTTACAAAAAAAAGCAACGGAAGCAGGTGCGGGGTTCTAAATCCTTCATAAGAGTTAGACATGGATGCTATGCTGGACACAGACTCAAGGTTTTCTGTTGTTATCCTTTTTGAGCAAAATCCTGGGAACTTCATACATTGTTTGTTCCAGTATCTTATCAGTTAATGGAGCTCCTTTGAAATGCTGAGGATCTGCTTACACAGGTTAACTCCTTGAGGAAGGGGGTTGGGTAAGGAGCACTTAGTGTCTTGTAAATCAAGGGGCCAAATGGAGTGCGTCAGGCTTTCCCAGCTGAGAGAGAGTCTATTCTCAGGGGAAACAAGGCTAGGTCATTAAAGAGACAAAAAGGGAAAGTCTAAAAGTAGGGTTAGTAAAAAACAACAAGGTTAGGCATTACACGTTGCTGATTGATTGACGCATGTCGTCCTCGGAGGAGTCTCTGATGAAGTCTCCTGGGTTTGAGTTGCAGCCTGGGATGGCCCTGCTGGACCTCAAGTGACCTCACCAAGGAAACCTGGTTGAGTGTGTCCGATGGGACGTATGTGTGCAGCCACCAGCAGCATCCCGACAGCCGTGTGTGTCATTGGAAAGACTGGCGTGGCCGTGTCTGGGGTCAAAGCAACATCTCTTTTTTTTTCTTTTGCGATGCAGTCTCGCCCTGTCTCCCAGGCTGCAGTGCAGTGGTGCAGTCTTGGCTCTCTGCAACCTCCACCTCCCGGGTTCAAGCGATTCTTCTGCCTCAGCATCCCGAGTAGCTGGGTGCCCGAGTACAGGTGCCTGCCACCACGCCTGGCTAATTTTTGTATTTTTAGTAGAGACGAGGTTTCACCGTGTTGGCCAGGCTGGTCTCGAACTCCTGACCTCAGATGATCCACTCATCTTGGCCTCCCAAAGTGCTGGGATGACAGGCGTGAGCCACCTCACCTGGCCCAAAGCAACATCTTAAATCCAATTTTCCACTGCCCACTTCCTGGGATCCTCTTTGAGAAGAACTTACTTCTTTCTCAAATTCATGAGCGTTTTGCCCTGATATTCACCCATGCGTTTCTGATACGTTTGCAATTAACCTGGAGGGACTTGTGTGAGCTTATTTATTTTTCCCTAATACGTAGACATGGGTTTTAACAGATGTGAGGATCCTACGGAATTCTGGCGCTCGGGACCAGATCCTGAAGCCTCCAGATGTCGGGTGTCGTAACCACACAGCCCGCCTTGTTATTTCACTGCACGTGGAGTTTTCCTCGTTTACCCTCTGTGGACAGCATTCTCTTCCCCTTGTCCTGATAGGAGGCAGCCAGATGCCTAGGCAGGAAGGGGCAGGTGCCTGCTGAAACCCCACCTTCAAGTCAAAAACAGCCTGAGAACCGAAAGACCAGCCTGCTGGTCCAGAATGAAACTCGCCACTCAGAGTGACAACGTCTGTTCCTATTTGCCCGCCCTTTCCCAATTGATTCTTTCTGAATAATTTTTAAATTAAATTAAATTAATTAATTAATTATTTCTGAGACAGAGTCTCGCTGTGTCACCCAGATTGGAGTGCAGTGGAGCGATCTCAGCTCACTGCAACCTCTGCCTCCCGGGTTCAAGCAAGTGTCCTCCCTCGGCCTCCTGAGTAGCTGGGATTACAGGTGCTGGCCACCACGCCTGGGTAATTTCGGTATTTTTTAATAGAGATGGGGTTTCTCCGTATTGGTCAGGCTGGTCTGTAACTCCTGACTTCAGGAGATCCACCCACCTCAGCCTCGCAAAGTGTTGGAATGACAAGCGTGAGCCACCACACCCAGCCTGTATAATGCTTTTTAATCAATCTGACCTCAGACGATCCACCCGCCTCAGCCTCCCAAAGTGTTGGAATGACAAGCGTGAGCCACCACACCCAGCCTGAATAATGCCTTTTAATCAATCAAATGTTCCCGTTTCCAATACTACCTATGGCCCGCCCCTCCCCCATGCTGAGCCATAGTATGGAGACTTTCCCAACTTGGGGTCAGAGGACCACCCCCTCTTCCCCTCTCTGCGGAAAGCTGTCTCATCACGTAATAAAACTCCCTGGTTTGCTCACTCTTCAATTCTCAGTGTGTCCTCATTCTTCTTGGACGCTGGACAACAACTCGGGAACCAAGATTTCACCGTTGCAATAAAACCTGGGCGACAAGAGCGACCAAGGCAGGCGGATCACGAGGTCAGGAGATCGAGACCGTCCTGGTTAACACAGTGAAATCTCAGCTCACTGTGACCTCTGCCTTCTGGGTTCAAGCGATTGTCCTGCCTCAGCCTCCCAAGTAGCTGGGATTACAGGTGTGCGTAAGCCTAGCTCTGGTGGGGCATCACCAGCTGGAGGTCCCCGGCTTGCAAAGTGACCAAGAACTAAATCCTCCATCATTTCTACCCTCCAAACCCCAGAAAAAGAGACTGCAACCACTCAACAGCACAGCCAATAGCTGTGAACAAGAAGTTCAGGAACCATGGCCAAAACGTTCAGGAACTTTGGCCAAAACTTCACAGAAGTGGAGTTTAACTAAGAAGTTGATTCTGGCAACGCTTTTCCCATTAACTAGTGCATGAAATGAATTTCTTGTTTCAATAGAAACATGCATTTTTCATTAGAGAAAATAAGCCAGAGACAGAGGCGTATGCCTATAAACCCAACACTTTGAGAGGCTGAAGTGGGAGGATTTCTTGAATCCAGGAGTTCGAGACCAGCCTTGGCAACATAGCAAGACTCTGTATTTACAAAGAATACAAAAACTAGGCCGGGTGCGATGGCTCACGCCTGTCATCCCAGCACTTTGGGAGGCCGAGGCAGGAGGATCCCGAGGTCAGGAGATCGAGACCATCCTGGCTAACACAGTGAAACCCCGTCTCTACTAAAAATACAAAAAATTAGCCGGGCGTGGTGGCGGGCACCTGTAGTCCCAGCTACTGGGGAGGCTGAGGCAGGAGAATGGCATGAACCCGAGAGGCGGAGCTTGCAGTAAGCCGAGATCGCGCCACTGCCCTCCAGCCTGGGCAACAGAGCAAGACTCTGTCTCCAAAAAAAAACAAAAAAGCTGCCAAAAAACATCTCCAGGATGTGGACAAGACACCTGCACCCCTAGCTCAGCTCCCCCACCACGACCTGGTTCTGGCCCTATGAAGCCCTGCTATACTCTGTAAGCCAGGCTGCCTGCTCTAACTATGGTGGACTTTTAGGTCTCCTCATGCTGTCTCTCAGCTGACCTTCCACCTTCCACCTCAGCCTCCCAAGCACCTGGGACTATAGGTGTGCACCGCTACACCCAGCCAATTTTTGTCGTTTTTGTAGAACCTTAGCTTTGCAATGTTGCCCAGGCTGGTCTTGAAGTCCTGAGCTCAAGCCATCCTCCGACCTGAGCCTCCCAAGTAGCCAGGACCACAGGGGTGACAATCATTCCCAGCTAGCTATTTTTTTTGTTTCTTTGTTTTGAGACGGAGTCTCACTCTGTCGCCCAGGCTGGAGTGCAGTGGCTCGATCTCGGCTCACTGCAAGCTCCGCCTCCCGGGTTCACGCCATTCTCCTGTCTCTGCCTCCTGAGTAGCTGGGACTAACACACGCCCACCACCACGCCCGGCTAATTTTTTGTATTTTTAATAGAGACGGGGTTTCACTGTGTTAGCCAGGATGGTCTTGATCTCCTGACCTCGGGATCTACCCGCCTTGGCCTCCCAAAGTGCTGGGATTGCAGGCATGAGCCACCGCGCCCGGTGAGGAAATCTAATTTCTTTTTTTTTTTTTTTTTTTGAGACAGAGTCTCACTCTGTCACCCAGGCTGGAGTGCAGTGGCGCGGTCTCGGCTCACTGCAACCTCCATCTCCCAGGTTCAAGCAATTCTCGTACCTCAGCCTCCCGAGTAGCTGGGATTACAGGAGTGTGCCGCCACGCCTGGCTAATTTTTGTATTTTTAGTAGAGACGGGGTTTCACCATATTGGCCAGGCTGGTCTTGAACTCCTGACCTCGTGAACCGCCCGCCTCGGCCTCCCAAAGTGCTGGGATTACAGGCGTGAGGAAATCTAATTCTAAGACAGGGCTGTGGTTGGAGACTGGTCTAGCGACTGCATGGGGCTTAGGTCTCGAGTGAGTGGCTTGTATTGTGTCAACATTCTCCTGCCACAGAAAGGGGATGTGGATGCTTTGAAAGGGTACGTTTGAGTTTTTGCTCTTGAGAAAGTGTTCTATTCTCTATCCTCTGCAAATCTACCTAGGGAAGACACACCACTACCTCTAGCAGTAGAGACCAAAGACCTTCATGTATACAGCAAGTCCCATACCCACCACTGCCTTAGGAAGACACAAGCTCCCCCAACAAGGAGACTTCTCATAGAAGGAAAGATGGACCTGTTACCAGACAGTGGTCTCGATCCGGATCCCAAGAGAGGGTTCCTGGATCCGGCGCAAGAAAGAATTCAGGGCGGGTCCACAGTGCAAAGCAAAAGTAAGTTAATCACAAAAGTAAAGTGGCAAAAATACAGCTACCCCGTAGCAAACAGGTTTGCTGAAAAGGTAGCCAAAGATAGTGAGGGAACTGATGAATTCACTGTGGTTAAATCCAGCTAAGGAGGACTCAGCTTCTATATCTAGGTATCAACAATCATCTGATTGATCTGACATGCACAGTTTCCACAGCATTTAAGATTATTAAGAAGGCCGGGCCCGGCGGCTCATGCCTGTCATCCCAGCACTTTGGGAGGCCGAGGCGGGCAGATCACGAGGTCAGGAGATCGAGACCATCCTGGCTAACACAGTGAAACCCCGTGTCTACTAAAAATACAAAAAATTAGCCGGGCATGGTGGTGGGTGCCTGTAGTCCCAGCTACTCGGGAGGCTGAGGCAGGAGAATGGTATGAACCTAGGAGGCGGACGTTGCAGTGAGCCAAGATGGCGCCACTGCCCTCCAGCCTGGGCGACAGAGTGAGACTCCATCTCCAAAAAAAAAAAAAAAAAAGATTATTAAGAAAGCAAAGTGCTGAAAGTACTGAAGGGATGGGTTGCTGTGGAACGAGAGACTTGAAAAAAGGAAGAGACACAGAGATAAAGTAGAGAGAAAGAAAAATGGGCCCAGGGGAACCAGCATTCAGCATACGGAGGACTGGCCCCGGCACCGGCCTCTGAGTTCCCTTAGTATTTATTGATCATTATCTGGCATTTCTTGGAGAGGGGGATGCGGCAGGACAATAGGGTAATAGTGGAGAGAAGGCCAGCAGGAAAACTTGTGAACAAATATCTCTGCATCATAAACAAGGTAAAGAAAAAAGTGCTGTGCTTTGATGTGCACATACATAAACATCTCAACGCCTTAAAGAGCAGTGTTGCCGCCAGCATGTCGCACCTCCAGCCCTAAGGCGGTTTTCCCCTATCTCAGTAGATGGAACGTACAATATTCCATTGCCCAGGGACGAGCAGGAGGCAGCTGCCTTCCTCTTATCTCAACTGCAAACAGGACTTCCTCTTTTACTAATCCTCCTCAGCACAGACAGAATAAGGGGTTCCCAAAAGTAAGAGGACGAACGCGTCCTCCCTAGGTACAATATTCATTTATATATACGATTAAAAAAAAGATCACGGGCAAGCCGGGCGTCGTGGCTCACGCCTGTCATCCCAGCACTTTGGGAGGCCGAGGCAGGTGGATCACCTGAGGTCGGGAGTTCGAGACCAGCTTGACCAACATGGAGAAACCCCGTCTCTACTAAAAATACACGAATTAGCCAGGCACGGTGGTGCATGCCTGTAATCCCAGCTATTCAGGAGGCTGAGGCAGGAGAATCACTTGAACCCGGGAGGCGGAGGTTGCAGTGAGCTGAGATCACACCATTGCACTCCAACCTGGACGACAGAGCAAGAGTCTGTCTCAAAACAAAAACAAAAAAAAAGAGAGATCATGGGGAGATGTGCTCGTCTATAAGGATTCGTGATAAAGGATTTGTTTTCTTAATTACTATGTATATGTATATATATATGTTTTTGAGACAGGGTCTCAATCTGTCACTCAGGCTGGAGTACAGTGGCACAATCTCAGCTCACTGCAACCTCCGCCTCCCAGGTTTAACTGATCCTCCCACCTCAGCCTCCTGAGTAGCTGGGATTACAGGCACACACCACCACACCCGGTTAATTTTTGTATTTTTAGTACAGACAGGGTTTCACCATGTTAGCCAGGCCTGTCTTGAACTCCTGACCTCCGATATCTGCCCACCTTGGCCTCCCAGAGTGCTGGGATTACCAGCGTGAGCCACCGCGCCCGGCCCTGCACCTCCCTTTTAATTCATATAAGGGTGGGCTTGCAATATACTTCCAGGCCAAAGTTTGAGCTCAAAACTTGCATTTTCAGACATTACTTTGAAGCGTTTGAATAACAACAAATGCTTGGCAGCTCCAATACCATTATTTACTCTACTTTTATTTCATTATTAATGTGCTATTCTCAGTATATTAACATGAAGCGTTGGCTGCGGCCAGAGATGGAGATTTTATTATTTATATGTAACAAATGTATTCATTAATAATTGACTGAATTACACAGACAGCACACAAATAAATATAGCAAATTATTAATTTATAACACACTGGGGGGGGATTTATAAAATTCCAGTAAATACAGTCTTTAATCAACTATAGACTTTTTTAAAAAACCACTTTATATTAGGATTCACATCTTGTTTATCTTCCTTTGTTGCATATTTCTATATTTGCATATTAGCAGATATAAGCTACATTTAAAGATAGTATACATATATCTCTTTTTCTTTTTCTTTTGTAGAGATGAAGTCTCACTATGTTGCCCAGGCTGGTCTCAAATTCCTGGTCTCAAGTGATCCTCCTGCCTTGGCCTCCCAAAGTGCTGGGATTATAGGCATGAGCCACCATACCAGGCTAGTATACATATTTTGTTAAACTAATACAGATAATATAATACAGTATAATACAATATGTAGGAGATATAGCTCAGAAAACAGGTTTACTGAAATGGTAGACAAAGATAGTGAGTAAGTTAATGAATTCCC